>NC_142739.1:23155009-23318759 GCF_051943395.1 Hippocampus bargibanti | reverse complement strand
TGTACAATCTTTTTCCCGCGTACGATTCGTTGAATCAAATATAGTGATATGGATTTCACTTCAGAACAAAATAAATGAGGGAACTCACTGGAATTGTCAAAGGGAATTTGTCTGCAGCTGTCATGGGAGCCCGGCCAAGGGCAGTAGTAGACGGACCCGGCTTCCACAATGCCAGGCTGGGAGGTGTTGGCCTTGGGAGCGCCGACCAGCACGCTGAACCTGGGACACCAAATCAAGAAGGTAAGAAAAGGAAATACATGGGACAAAAGATTTGATTCCGTAATAACTCTTCCATCTGTCACATTACAATCTACTATCGCGTATTTCTAGACGATTGCTGGTTATGCACTCGGAGTCCATTAATGAACTAATAAGGAATCGGATTATTTGGTATGTGTTTTTGATCACAAGGGATCATTTAGAGGCCATATATACGTATACAGTGATACCTCGGCTTACGAACGCTTTAGCTCGCGAACTTTTCGCCTTACGAACATTAAATTCGCAAGAATATAATCTTGGCATACGAACTAGTTTTTGGCGGACGAACCAAACCACACAGCGCCACGGTGGCTGGTGGACTAGTTTTTGGCGGATGAACACCAAACCACACGGTCGAACCGCACCACGGTGGCTGGCGGACTAGTTTTCCACACACCCTTCCTTAGAGTGCAGACGTGGTTTGTTATCGAGTGGAGTACTTTTGATATTATGGGACCAAAAAAGACCCCGCAACAGGCAAGTGTTAAGCCGAAGATGAGACAAAAGTAAATTACGGTCAAGCAGAAGAAATAGATTATTGAAAAACACGAACGAGGGAGGTGTGCGTTTGTGTGACTTAGCGTCGCAGTACCAGTACGCTAAGTCGATCATTGCTCCATGTGGCTAAGGGTGTTTCTGTGTTTTCTAAGCAATGGTCTCAGGCAATAGAACAAGTTGAAAAACGTCTGTTGATTTGGATTAACGAAAAGCTGCTAGCAGGGGACATTGTGAGTGAGGGTATTATCTCAGAGAAAGCACGGCAACTTCACTCGGATATCATCAAGAGGCAACTGCATCAATGACCATCACGAAGGTAAATAAAACGACTTTATTATACAGTACAGTTAATTTAATTACAATGTAATAGCACATTTATTATACATAAAACAAGGTATATTTTGTGTAGTTTTAAGGCTTATTTAGTAGAAAAGTATGTTTTATAGGGACCTGGGAACAAATTAGTCTCATTTTTAATGGTTTCTTATGGGAAATAAATGTTCGGCAGAAGAACCTTTCGCCTTACAAACACTTTGTGGGAAGCAATTAAGTTCATAAACTGAGGTATCACAGACAGACAGACAGAAAGATAGAAAATGGAAGACAACATGATAAACTTGAAAGAGGAAATTTATCTATCAAAATATGATGCTTGCGTATCAAATATTACATGAAAAAAAACCATCTCGTATACTGTATTAAATGCCCATTTAATGAGATCTAAAAAAAGATGGTTAGCTCATTTAAACACATTGCTTAAAAAAAAATCCATAAATAACCGTCAATATGATGCCATGCAACTTCAAAACCAATCTAATAGTAAAATCAGTACTATAATAAGATTACGGTAATTTTATTGCATTTCCTGAATTGAATCAACGACTTTGTGTAATTAAGCAAGCCAACAAAATATTGCGGTTAACAAAGTTGCCACTCACCTGTTGCTGTCGGCGCTAGCTTGGTAAAAGTCAACAGAATAACCAAAATAACTCCCACTGGGTCCGCGGTACACCGTAGGATGCTGTGCGTAAAGATTGAAGCTCCAAAGCCCAATTGGCGCGCAGAAGAGGAGGAAGAGTAACGGGAGGGTGAACGCTCCCATGTGCCGTGAGCGCTCCATCTTGCCGCTATCCACCCCCCCTGGTTCAAACAACGATGCGAGGCAAGCGGATGGAGGTCCCACCGGGTCGGTTTAAGTGCCGGGCGGCCGTAGTCCGTCTGGATCAGCGCACTCCTCCCCCGGATATTGTTCTTCTAAGCCCCTTGAAGGCAGCAGCAGGTCTAGTGCTTGGGAACCTCCACAATACGACACAGTCCCACCCCCGCCCCCTTGCTCGAAACTTTTACCACCCCTTCTCACACACGAGCGCGGTCTTTCGAGCAGGATAAGAGCATAAGTGAGTCATTTTACCCATTTTGAATCAACCCCGGTAAAATAATAATAATAATAATAATAATAATAATAATAATAATAATAATAATAATAATAATAATAATAATAATATATAGTTTTGGAAGGTATTAGTTACACTTAGACAAACTAATGCGGTGCTTCCAAAATGGTGCGTTGACAGAACAAATGTGCAGTGGGAAAAATGAGTATTCATTATTATTAACTTAGTCTGACACAGCAATTTTTAAGCAAAAGAAAACAACTTTGTTCATCTATTCATGCGACTATCATATCATGATAAACAGTGCAGTTCAACGCTCTGCCACTGGGTGGCAGAAAATACAATTGAATATTGTAATTCATACGAGACAATACTGTATCTAAAAATTGCTTCTTGCAACTGTAGCAGAGGTGTGTTCAATAAATCAGATTTCACACAATTTGGCAAATCCGGATGAAATCGAGACAACATGAGCATTATTTCGTGTCCATTTGTTTTTGTTTTTTTTTGTGGTGTGTTGCACAAAATGCAGTGGTGGGCCGTCAGGGCCTGCAAGGCCTTCTCTGCTGGCCTAAAAATATCTGAATCACAGACTAAACTGAATTATATTTTTTCCATGAATTCTTCTTAAATAATTCCAAATAGTCTTTCAGCTTCCTTTTCCGTTGTGCTGCTTCCAGTTGTGTTTTCGTATTTCTGTCTGTCTATCTATTGCAAGCTATTTGCTATCTATTAGCTATTCACTATCTAGCTGGCTGGCTATATAGCTAAGTATCTGTTGGCTATCAATTGGCTAGCTAGCTAGCTTTCTATCTATTTGAGTTACTTCTAGGTTGAGTGAACGCTGGCGCGTGTGGCTTCCACTGCTCACCCGCAGAAAAACTTATCCTGTGACTCTAAAGCAGGGGTGTCAAAGCCATTTTTTGCCGCGGGCCACATTGTAGTTATGGTTTCCTCTCGAGGGCCGTTATGAATTTGGGGAACCCATTAGAATGTTTAAATCCCTTTAAATATTACTTATAGAGCACACAGCAAATTAATGAATAACTCGTTTTCAAATCTGAAGTCAAGAATAATAACTTTTATAGTGGTTGACATCCAAAAATATGAAATTTTGGCTCAGATTTTAGCAATCATCATGGAATTTAACAAGTTTGATTTGCTTTCGCGGGCCGAAAAAAATGATGTGGCGGGCCGGATTTGGCCCGCGGGCCTTGACTTTGACACCTGCGCTCTAAAGTGACCTTGAGTGTTTTGCAAGGCACTTATAAATGAAATGTATTATTATTAAGCATTTAAAAATCTATCAGAATCATCTTTATTTATTTATCTTTATTTTAATAAAAATCGGCTAATCACATGATTGGCTCGTCACTAGCCAATCATATTATCACTAGCCGCTAGTGATAATAGCATTCTGGCCACTAGTGGACGTGTAGTAATATCACACCACACTCGCAGCTGATTGATTCATACATAGCACTATTGAAGGCCGAAGAATGACATGCACGGCCCGAAATGTCAACTGTAAGATACGTGCCTTGGGCAAGTGTACCTAACGCTGTGCCCATTAAGTTTGCAACATATTGAAGGATTTGGCTGTACCACGAAATGCCAAGCCTCGTGTATTAAAACATATCCAGAGAGATGATTACAACAAACTGAGAGAAAAAAACACATTGGACAGACTATTTTTCTTAACTAAGCTTTACAGGCGCATTCAAAACAAAATGAACTCCAGTGGCAGTCTGACAGTGCAGTGCAAAGATAAATGAAACAGCATTAGTGTCCGTCAAGAAAAAAATAAATAAATAAAACAAAACCTTGAGCCGTCAAACCGAGGTGCTTGTAACACCTGCCATATCTCACTTCCTGACCCCTTTTGCCCTCATCATTTAATTGCACATTTCACCTTGTCTTCAAGTAGCTTTTATGCAAGACGTACGGATGTAAATGGTCTGCTCTATGTCTTCATGTAAATCCAGCATGAAAAGGATGCATGAGAAAGTTCTAGAAAGGTCACAGGGAGGTATAAGTCAGTGTCTGATCTGATCTAGCAACGACGAGGCATTAAGGTTATCAGTGTTTGACTTAGTGTGTGAGGGGAGAGCAGCATGAATTGCGCAGCAGGTCAGAAGCGCCGTGGAGGGGAGAGTAAATCGAGCACTTGAAACTCTTGAATTTACTCCACCATATACCGTCTTTTCCAGTGTATAAGTCACGCCTAAAAGCCTTAGTTATCTTCAAAAGATGACCCTGCGTCATATAGGCAGGTGCACCATATATGTGAAGTAATATTGAGACACAACAGGTCTCATAACTACTGTCTCTACTGGAGCACCTTATAATGTGGTGTGCCTGATATCTGAAAAACTTATATGTATTTATATATTATATTTGGAAAACCTTTTTCATTCATTAAAGGTGTGCCTTATACTCCGGAAAGCCTTATGTATGGAAAGTTTGATAATGCATAATTTGTTGGGGGTGTACCTTATAGTCCGGTGTGCCTTATATATGGAAAATGTTTGATAGTACACCATTATTGGGGGGTGCGCATTATAGTTCGCTGCACCTTATACATGGAAAATGTCTGAACATACACCATTCATTGGGGGTGCGCCTTATACATGGAAAAAGTTTGAAAATATACCATTCATTGGGGGTGCGCCTTATACTCCGGTGCACCTTATATATGGAAAAGGTTTGATAATAAACCATTCGCTGAGGGTGCATTTTTTTACTCTGGTGCGCCTTATATCTGGAAAATGTTTCAAAATTCACCATTCATTTGGGGTGCGCCTTATACATTGAAACAATTTAAAAATACAAAATTCATTGGGGGTGCGCCTTATATACGGAATAAGTTTGACAATACATCATTCGTTGGGGGTGTGCCTTACACTCCAGTTCTCCTTATACACTGAAAAATACTGTAATTTATCTCACATAGTTAAACCCCACTTTTACAGTCGTTTAAACAATTTAATACATATTTAACAAGTCAGTACCCCTATTTCCTCGGTTCACACGCACCAATCATTCCTAGCATGAACTCAAAATTTGACCGGCTCATGACTTCACTTCATCACAGAGACATCTACTAAGAACCTGAGTACCTAAATGGGTTCGAAATAGACCGTGTGCGGCACAAGACAAATATTCATTTCGGTTTACTAAGTGAGAACACACCATCTCCCACCATTTTATTATCAGACATTCAACTCACCATCTTGCAGACGGAGTGAAAAATGACTTGTGAGCCACCGTAGAGTGCAAACATGTGCCGGGTGTTAGCGATGAAGGGATGCAGATGGGCTTAGAAACTTGACGTTTCCTGATGTCGGGTTCGTGGATGACTACACATTTAAACAACAAGCGAAAGATGCCAAATAAAGTGTTTATTCCACAATCTGAACCAGTGAGCGTGTTAATAAATACAACTTTTCAATGCGCTGCATGAGGTACATTGTCGTACATGTTCTTGAAGACATTGAAGAAGTCTTGACGGCTGGTAGTGTGCCTCCGTTGGTCCTAACATTGTAAACGTTTTAGCAGTGAGAGTGAACGTCTGAGTGTTCTCACGTGGAAGGCTTTGGTCGGTTCCGTCGAACAGTCGTGGAGTTGTCAGGAACAACTCTTTAAGAATATACGCTGCGGTGTGTGACATAATGTCCTTCAAAATGATAAACATCCTGTGTGACGAATGGCAAAGCGTGCTTTACAGACAATAGTATCGTTTCAAGGTGAGTTGAACTTTGACTGAAATAAAAATGAATATCAGGCATATACAGTTGCAGGAGTCTTTTTAGGTGTATTTGTGAAGTTTTCATTCATAATGTTGCGTGGATGGTCCTGGTCTCTACAGAGTCGTGTGTGTGTGAGTGTGTGTATGTGAAAAATGGGAGGCAGTAGTAGTGGTCCGTTGTACGAACAAACCAGACTAGTTGAGTGACGGCGATCGCTCGGTGGTCCACAGCAGTTCGATGTAGGGCCACTTGGTCTGGAGGCAGCGCTTAACTGGAGTGTCATCAGTCCGTACCATGGGGTCTTCAAACCCGAGCGCCAAAGCGGTCCCTTCCACGTACTCTACCTGAAGCACATCAGTATGCCAGTCCACATTTACTCACATAATCTAATATGTGGGTTGATACAGGGAGTACTTTTTTTAAAATGGGCTTTTGCAGTACCTAGACAAGACTAAATGTATCCTATTTTCCGGTGTCTAAGGCGCACCCAAAAGCCTTTATTTTCTTCAAAAGATGACCCTGTGCCTTATACACCCGTGCGCCTTATATGGGATGTAATATTGAGTCACAACAGGTCTTGTCAGCAGCCACCGACTTCATTTACCCATGAAGAAGTACTGTATTTTTTGGTGCATCAGGCACACGCAAAAACCTTAATTTTCTTAAAAATATGACCCTGTGCCTTATATGTGAAGTAATATTGAGCTATACATATTGAATATTAGGCGGCCCGGTAGTCGAGTGGTTAGCACACCGGCTTCACAGTGCAGAGGTCGCCGGTTCGCGTCCCGGTCCGGCCTCCCTGTGTGGAGTTTGCATGTTCTCCCCGGACCCGCGTGGGTTTTCTCCGGGTCCTCCGGTTTCCTCCCACACTCCAAAAACATGCATGGCAGGCAGATTGACCACTCCAAATTGTCCCTAGGTGTGAGTGTGAGAGTGACTGTTGTACGTCTTTGTGTGCCCTGCGATTGGCTGGCAACCAATTCAGGGTGTCCCCCGCCTCGTGCCCGAAGACAGCTGAGATAGGCTCCAGCAACCCACGCGACCCTAATGAGGAATAAGCGGTACGGAAAATGAGATGAGAGATGAGATATTGAATATTGAACTACTGTCAGCAGCCACCGACTCAATTTCCGGCTCATAGAAGAAGTAGTGCATAACGCCAACCTCTACTGTAGCGCCTTATAATGTGGTGTGCCTTATATTCGGAAAACTTTGATATATTTTTATAATCAATGTGGAAAACATTTTAAATTCATTGATGGTGCACCTTATACTCCGGTGCGCCTTATATATGGGAAAAGTTTGGAAATACACCATATATCACGAGCTAACTAGCTAGCTACCTAGCTAGCTATCAAGTTGCTATCTAGCTGGCATTTGGGATGCGCCTTATACTCAGATGTGCCTTATACACCGGAAAATACGTTACATTTCCATAGATTCAACTGCTTATGACAGCTCCGAAAGTATTTATTTTAACATATTAACACTCCCCGCAGCTGGTACATAAGTGTGTGTCTGCCCATGTGGGTGTGTCGAGTCTAAAATAGCATCAACACTCTGCATTTCAGCCCAAACCACTTTAGGAGAAGTGGCTCGATTGCGATTGATGCCACCGCTGTCCATCGCTTGGGGTCCGAAAACAAATTAAATGATGTGATCTTGTTTCCCTATGGGACTATCGTTGTGTTTTGGTGTGTGCTGCACCAAGGTCACTGTTTTATTTGGAACATTTTATTTGTATGCCTTGTGCAAGAAAGGTATCTATATTGATTTATAAAATGTGAGAGACCATATCACACAAGGAAAAACTGCATGTGTGCTACTGTAGAGGCTAAGACTGTAAGCTCCCAGTCATACAGGAGTGGGCCATCGATGAAAAGGTTTCTTCAGCCGTCATCTGTACTTCTTTGAAGGTGTCGGACGTTTCGCTTCTCATTCGAGGAGCTTCGTCAGCGAACTAAAATTTGCTGGCGTTATATATATCCCTAATGTCCAGAGGTGGCGGTGTCAAACATCTGCATTGATAGGTCCCTGCTCTCAGGTTGGGAGGAGCCGTGGACGATTGCCTGAGGTACTAATTACGTCTTTTGTTCTGACTCATTATGGTCTGTGACTGGCCCTGATTGCCCTATTCGCCCTGGTATCATCTCATCAGCATGACTAAGCCTCCGTGGTAACGATCTAAGAATTATGTTGAATTCAACCGTAGAGCAGGGACCTATCTAAGCAGAGTTCTGGCACCGCCACCTCTGGACATTAGGGATACATATATAAGGCCAGAGCTTCCAGCAAATTTTAGTTCGCTGACGAAGCTCCTTGGATGAAAAGCGAAACGTCCGACACCTTCAATGAAGGACAGATGATGGCTGGATAAACCTTTTCATCAATTTAGAGGTTGAGGTTACTGACTACTACTATACTGGGGGAAATAGAGTCAGTGGCTGCTGACAGTAGTTGTAGACAGTGAAACCTGTGGTGGCTCAATATTACTTCGCATATGGCGCACGGGCGTATAAGGGTCATCTTTGGAAGAAAATGAAGGCTTTTGGGGGCGCCTTATACCGCGGAAAATACAGTACATGGTGGGATAAATGCAAGAGTTTCAAATGCCCGATTTGCTCGCCCTTTTGCGGCGCTTCTGAGCTGTTGCACAATTCATGCTGCTATAACATTACATCTAAGGCGCACCCGCATATAATGCGCAGGGTCATATTTTGAAGAAAATGAAGGCTTTTTGGTGCGCCTTATACACCGGAAAATACGCTAATTGCCACTGCAATCTGTGAGGCGCATTGGCCCGCATATATGCAGATGTGTCTACTTGTGATCCACGTCCCAACAGCTTCAGGTTAGTGTACGGGAGAAAAAAAAAAACTAAAACAAAACCAAAAAAAGGGCCAATTTTAGCTGACAGCTGCAGAAAGTGATATTCCTGACGACCAGGCTGATCTGCAAGCACTACACATGCTGACAGCCATCCGTCGTGCAAAACGTGTCTGTCGATGAGCATATGGCACAGCCGTGCTGTTGACACTCATGTTTTTGTGCTAATGAGGAAAAGCTATGCTTTTTTTTTGGGCTAACTGAACAAGATATGACGATCGCAATGGCTACTGTTTATCCTGGAAGGGGCAGGATACCCCGGTGTATGTGTGTTTTGGTGTGCATGAATAATGACATGAATAAAAAGAGGCAACGTGCGGATATAAGAAGGCGAAATGACTGTCTTACCCTCTCGTTGTGGTTAGACTGTTTGAGTCCATTGTAGTGATAGATGGGAAACGAGTCCGGGATTCCTGAATCCTGGAACACAAATCGGGGAAACAGAGTGAAAAACATGCTGGCGAGACTCTCTAGCCAGAACGTAATGATAGAACTGGAGGTTAAGACCAAGAAGTGGAACTTTTTTTTGGACTGCAAAACCTGGCAGCAAACTCACAATCCTGCCTGTTACATTCAAGCATGTTTTGAATGAGCTAAAGTTAAGTGCAACTCCAATTACCACCTAACAGCCAAAACTAAGAAGACAATAAATGATACGTGTGCGGACTTTGGCTCAAAAGGTGCAGCATGCTAATAGGTTGTCGGAGCTAGCGTCCAATTTCTCATGTTTGTATGTCTCGGTATGAAATCCAAACCATTGAGCCAATCCCACGTGTGTCTGAATGCGTGTGTGTCCACTTGGCTAATGGCGGCATAATTTCTTTGCAGCTCTGCGTTGTTCCTCTGGTAGGTCCCTAAAGCCCTGATCACTTTAACACAGTTCCCCCTATCTCTGCCTCACACACAAAAAAAAGGTTTAAACACTCTTCAGCGAGCAGCGTCATGTGATTGTGAACAACACGCATAGATTTCACATGAGACACCGCAAGAATGTTTTGGCGCTAAAGCCTTTGATTAGCTAGAACAGCACTTGGCCACATATATCGATGCTAATGTGAAGGTGACCTCAATTTGATCTTTTTTTTGGGTTTGTTTTTGTTTTTAACTCATTCACTGCCAGACGATGTAAAAATGTGTCCACTCCAGTACCAGGGTTTTTGTCATTTTCACTCAAATTGCAGAAGCCACAGAATATTGCATTTTAGGACCATATAAATATTCAATTCAGCGTAAAAACCCTTAGATTCTCTTCTTTCGTCAGAAAAAAAGAGTTAATTCCTAAATTCTACAGGTCTGGAGTTATCTGAGCTTGAAATGGGGGCGGCTGTATAGTGGAAAAATGTGTCCACTCCAGTGCCAGGGTGTTTGTCATTTCCACTCAAATTGCAGGACCCACAGAATAATAATAATAATAATAATAATACAGTTTACAGTCACAGTATATTCTTTCTGAAGGTGAGCAGTGGCAGCCACACGGTTTTTGGCTTATAAATCAGTTCTTCAATGAGATGGATACAACACCGCGGATTTCTTTGCACAGGAGGAAATTATTGTGATGGATTGGCCTGGGAATTCACCGGACTTGAACACGATTGAGAATTTATGGTCAATATTGAGTTTTAGGACTACATAAATATTCAATTCAGTGTAAAAAAACATAGATTATCTTCTTTCATGAGAACAAAAAGTTAATTCCTAAATTGTATAGGTCTGGAGTTATCTGAGCTTGAAATGGAGGCGGCTATACAGTGCAAAAACGTGTCCACTCCAGTGCCAGGGTTTTGGGCATTTTCACTCAAATTGCAGGACCCATTGAATATTGAGTTGTAGGACGACATAAACATTCCATTCAGCGTAATAAACCTTCAATTCTCTGCTTTCATCAGAAAAATAGAGTTAATTCCTAAGTTATATGCATCTGGAGTTATCTGAGCTTGAAAATGGGGAGGGAGTACAAAATACAATATAATACATATTGCTTATAAAGTTTATTTCGAGCTTACTGTACAAAAGATAAATGCTGCCCCCTCACGGAAGAGAAAAACATTGCCAGAGGTCTGACCAACGCTTTACCGGCACCCCCCCCCCCGCTAGAAAAATCTGAACCATAACAAATTCAGGAATGGCGCTTTACGTCATGCTTCTAAATACATTTGGAAATGGCAGTGAATTAGTTAAATTGCATCAACAAATGAAGAGTCCATATTTTTGTACACATACCTGATCAGGAAAGAATTCCAAAAGGAACGGGCCTAGTAGAATTATGCCCAAGTTCTCTGGATCCAGCTTATTCTTCACTAGACTGACACTGGGGGGTAAAAAGGGATGGGGGGGGGGGGGTAGCGGAAAAAGAAAAATACTTGTTTGTTAAGAATAAAGGGTAAACATCACGTCAGTGCCAAGCCAAGCCATGTTTTGGTGAGCGCCTATGTGTGTTTTTTTTTTTTACCAAGACTGTGTAGCGCAACTAAATATACCACTTTTCAGACATTCCTGTGAATTAGATCAGGGTTTTTATTATTACCGTGCGGATGAAAAAAAAAACTTCTGTTCGATTGCCCTTTTAAGGCAGCAAAAGAGAGAGGAGTGTGAAGCGCGGTGGTAAACACGACACATTGGTTTTAAAAGCAAACTGGATGTGATACGATGACGCATGGAATTCTCTCCGTGGACCAGGCGGGAGATTTTCTTTTATCCATCCTTGAGCATGGTGCGATGGTGCGCAAAAGAGGATTGTGTAATAAGTTTATTTTTTGATATACTTGGGTTCATCTATTTGCTATCTATTAGCTATCTATTTGCTACCTATTAGCTAACTGGCCGGCTAACTTGCTATTTGGCTGGCTATCTATTAGTTATATAGCTACTTGTCCAGCTGTCTATCTATTGGCTATCTATTAGCTAGCTAGCTTTGTACGTATTTACTTCCGGGTTGAGTGAACGCTGGCGCATGCGGCTGCCGTTGCTCACCCACAGAAAAACTTCTCCTGTGACTGAAACCTTGACCTTGAGAGTTTTGAAAGGCGCTTATAAATGAAATGTATTGTTATAATTATAAAAACAATCAGCTGATGTTTTATCCGGAAGTGGTCTAGGATTTAAAGTCATGCGTCAATCGGTTTTCGACCCCGACACTGGGTGTCTTTCATCTGGCGACGGTCAGAAGGAGTCACGCTCATTTCAACAGAATATTTGCATGGCTGGTTTGAAAGTGCGGTTTTGATTATATGAGCGTCTTTTTGTTAATATTTGAGACTACAACAAAACAGAACATTCAGCCATATAGTTGCTTGTAAAATAAGATATTACACAGAAAGTGCGACCATTCAAAACTTGCATTCAATGACGTTAATGAAACAATCTTGGGCTCGTTTTGAAGAAAACGTCCATTGTTGCAATGGCAACATATAATTAGGGTTGAGAATTGTGTGGAACCGGGACTAAATTTTGGGCGCTAAATTCCAATGTCTAATGAGTCAGCTGGAAGTCAACTCAGGACGGATAAGAACTGTGTGCTCAACATTACCCAATAATGACAAATTTGCAGTATACGCTTAGCTTTAGCATTTAGCACAAGAAATGGCACTGTGACTCAAAAATACAATTAACTTTGCAACTCTAAAGAGTGGAAAACATTCCATAATGAAGGTCGGAATTCACTCTTAGTTTAAAATGACATTTAGTACACAGGTGTTAAAGTCAAGGCCCGGGGGCCAAATCTGGCCCACCACATCATTTTATTTGGCCCGCGAAGGCAAATCAAGCATGTCAATTTCCATGATGGTAGCTATAGTCTGAACAAACATTTTAAATTGTTGTACATTACTGGTGTCGAACGTGAAGGCCCGGTGGGCAAATGTGGCCCACCACATCATTTTATTCGGTCCGTGAAAGAAAATCAAGCATGTCAAGTGCCACCATAATGCTTAAAATTCTTGTATGTAACAGGTGTCAAAGTGAAGGCCTGGGGGCCAAATCTGGCCCACAACATCATTTTATTCGGCCCGCGAAGGCAATTCCAGTTTGTGAATTTCCATGATGCTTTGTAAAGTCCGAACCAAAATTTCAAATAGTCATTTGTAAACCACAATTAGTAATTATTCTTGATTTATTCAGATTTGAAAACTAGTTATTCATTATTTTTTTGTGTTTTCTGTATGTAATATGTGGAGGGGATGACAGTGTAATGGCTTCCCCAAATTGGCTAATGGCTTCTTGAAATTCAATACGTCGTTGCAGAGGAAACCATAACTACAAGATGGCCCACGGCATAAAAATGAGTTTGACACCCCTGACTTAGAGCAATAATACCATATATGGTATCTTAAAGGACAACCGACGTCACTTTTTTGTTTCCTAACTGACATCAGAAAAACGTTTTATAGCATCTAAAATACCCAAAACACGCAATATGATATTTTTAGTCAAAAGCAAACCACCATTAAAAATGACAAAGTGTCTAAAAAGTACTTCAATTTGAAACCGGAACCATGTTCGTGGTGTCATGGCAAGACAAGGTCTTGCCTTGCTTGAGAATCAAAACAATGGCTTCAGATTCGGAGAATATGCTTTCTTGTTACTCATTCAGTTCTGAATATGATTCAAATAGTACTGAAGAGGAAAGCATACATGTTTGCAATCGATTATAATTTATTCCATGTCATTTTGAGGGGGGAAATGTAGCACCGAATGTGTGTCATCTGCGTGGGGAAATGTAGACAAGGAGCAGAAGAGGGCGACAAAGCTCTGTGGAAACGGGCTGATTAATTCCTTACAATTTTTGTCAGTGAATACCAAATAGATGCTCGGTGCCACACACAAGGATTCACCATCGCGTTATTTATGTGTTTCCTTCTAATTTCGCCATCAACACGGATCAAGTTTTCAGACCAAACAAAGTATTGCAAAATGCATTGAAGTGATGCAAGGTATGTCCTTTCTCGCTGAGGGGCGTTCCTTCAGTGACGTAGGGTGAGGACTCGTCACCAACTCAAAAACAATACTTCCGGAATATTCAGCGTGAGTCTTAAAACGTAAAATATAGATATATGCGGTGGAATCTTTGTAAAATACATTCAGTAGAAGTCATTTGAAGCCATTTTACAAATTATGGACACAACTTGTCCGGAGACGTCGGTTGTCCTTTAAACCAAGTAAAAAAAAGTTAGCGCATTAAAGGTTGATTTTCACTTGAAGGAACACGTCGTACAAACCAACCAAAATGAACCTAAGACCCAAAACAGAAATGTGTTTAAGAGACTGAATAAAAGCGATTAACATTCAACACTAAGCCATGAACACATTACTTTTTATGGCTGAGCATATCTACCAGTCGATCACAAGTGTCCAGGAAGTGACCGTCGCAGGAAATAATAAAACAATAGAGACGTCGTGAGGCGTATGAAAACAACTGCATGTCCTCGTTCGTCTGGCAATAAAAGTACGAAGTGGGTTGTTTTCAGACCTGGCGCCACCATCTCGCTGAATATTATTCAATATGGTGGATTTGGGGCTGCTACACTTGTGTTGTGTGTGGTAAGCAGAGAGGAACAAGTACCCCCCATGGTGTGCTGTGTTATATTGTGATGTGTTGGCCATCTGGGGCTCTGCAAAGCACATCAATAGTCCAAGCAATCGACTCTACCCGTCCTCCAAGTATAAGCGCTTCACACTCCTCGATGGGAAACGTACTACTGTTTGAAGCAATGCTTTGAAGAGTTTCCTCTCTCGAACAGGCTTTCTTCCTGTCGTTAATGTTCCCTTTTAGCCTTGGATTCGGACATTTTTTTGCGCTTTCATAGTGAGTCACCTCTAACGGTACTTTATAGAAGCCCGGTAGTGAAACGTGAGCTGGGCCGTTGACCCCAGCCTGGCCGTGACTTTGGAGTGGCAACTTTAGAAGAGCTACAGGTGCCACATAGACACACACACAAACAGGGTGCCGCAAGGAGACATGCTAGTACTTACTACTCTGGCTCTGAGACAAGGTCAAGGGCTTTCATCACTTCCTGTAACAGAGAGTCTGGGATGAAGCCGTTATCTGGAGGGAGACACACAAAGAGGGATGGAACACAATGGTGGTTGAAAAAAAAGGAGACCTTCACCTATACTGCACACACACATATTAAATGAGAATTACTGTATTTTCCGGTGT
Source organism: Hippocampus bargibanti (assembly GCF_051943395.1). NCBI lineage: Eukaryota > Metazoa > Chordata > Actinopteri > Syngnathiformes > Syngnathidae > Hippocampus > Hippocampus bargibanti. Next base: position 23,303,814 of record NC_142739.1, on the reverse strand, counting down.
ATAAGGTGCACCGGACTATAAGGTGCACCCCCAATGTATGGTGCATTTTCAAACTTTTTTCATGTTTAAGGTGCATCGGACTATAAGGCGCACCCCCAACGAATGGTGTATTTTCAAACCTTTTCCATATATAAGGCGCACCCCAATGAATGATGTATTTTCAAACTTTCCCCATATGTAAGGCCCACCCTAATGAATGGAATACAGGTATTTTCAAACCTTTTCCATATTTAAGGCTGACCGGTCTATAAGGCACACCCCCAATGAATGGTGTACTTTAAAACTTTTCCCATATATAAGGCGCACCCCAATGAATTTATGTACAGTAAAGTCTCGTTATATCGATATTCAAGGGAGTCCAAAAAAATATCGATATAACCGGGACTATCGATATATCCGACCCTGTTTGCATGTAATTTTCTCCGTGCGTGCATACAAATAGTATCGATATAACCGGGACTATCGATATATCCGATATCGATATAACGAGACTTTACTGTATTTTCAAACGTTCCCCATATATAAGGCCCACCGTAATGAATGGAGTACAGGTATTTTCAAACCTTTTCCATATTTAAGGCAGACCGGTCTATAAGGCACACCCCCAATGAATGGTGTATTTTAAAACTTTTCCCATATATAAGGCGCACCCCCAATGAATGGTGTTTTTTCAAACTTTTCCATATATAAGGCTTACCGGACTATAAGGCGCACCCCCAATGAATGGTGTATTTTCAAATTCCTTCTATATATAAGGAGCACTGGATTATAAGGCACACCCCAAATGAATGGTGTATTAACAAGCCTTTTCCATGTATAAGGCACACCGGACTATACGGCACACCCCCAATGAATGGTATATCAACTAACTTTTTCCATATATAAGGTGCACCGGATTATAAGGCGTACTCCCAACGAATGGTATATTTTCAAACTTTCTTCATATGTAAGCTGCTCCGGACTATATGGCGCACCTTCAATGAAGGACGTTTCAAAAAGTTTTCCATATACTGTATAAGGCGCACCACATTATAAGTCGCTACAGTAGAGGCTGGGGTTACCCTTTATATATCCTTACTATTTATTCGACAGTGGGAAATGGAGTCGGTGGCTGCGGACAGTCGTTGTAAGACCTGTTGTGGCTCAATATTAATTCACATATAAGTTACACCGAAATAACTTGTGATGCGAGTCAAAACAACCATGCACATATTTATACACCTTGCCCTTTCTCTCTGACCTACATTCCATCGACATGATGATCACTTTACCTGCGAGGAAACACTTTAAACGCTAACATGTGCTTTTGAAGGTCTGAATTTAGAATGTGACTCATTCAAACATGAAGGTGTGAGCCAATGTGGGCTTTTGTTTAGATGCATGCTGTTTGCTCTGACTGCTTCCCTCAAACAACCCAGACGTGTAGTCTGCAAACAATATTAGTTAAGCGACCGACAAAGACAGTGGGTGAATACGTTCTCATATCTGTTGGAGGGGGTAATGCATGTCCCTCCCGCACCCCCCTAACACTCCCTTTCACACCACATGGAGCCGCGCTGACTTGGGCAGATTTCCAGCACATTAACGCAGCACTCAACCGTGCTGAAGCTTGGCTAAGGATGTGCGGCCCGCATATATGTATAATGTATATGATGATGCACAGTACATCTTCTTGCATGCGTGCAATTTGCGACCGCCTAAATCGGACACAGACTCAAGATGAAGGCCAATGAGAGGATGCGATTGGTATCTGTAATCATGTTTATGTTTGAGTAGCTGAGGTGTGCGGGAGGTATACATAATTGACTGAATGCATTGTAAGAAATCAGTGTAGTACACTTATGCCATGGCAAGTAAATTATAATAGACAGAACGCTATGTAAATGACATCATGGACGGGCATGGTTTAACCGTAGTAAGGCTTGACAGAATAAGAAAAACATGTCAGACATTGTTTAGAACATTGGAAATATGAGGGACCCCATAAGAACATGACAGGGTTGAAGGAAACGTCCTGGCATCTGCAGTAGACCCCGCCTTTGAGCCTTCAGGATTCAATAACCCCTTGCCCCCAAGGCATGACGTTTTTTTTTTTGTGAGACCATGAGAACCCTTGGCAAGATTTCAAAAGAGAGAGGGAAAAAAACGAGAATGTTTCAGGCTAACTGGCCTGTCGTGACTGGTGTCAATATACTATCAACACAGAATTAGTACTTTATTTTCTGCACGAAAAGCCGCACCTTCAATGAATGGTGTATTTTGAAACATCTTCCAGAAATAAAACGCACCGGATTATAAAGTGCACATTTATCTTCATCTTTTGAAGAAAATTAAGGCTTTAGGGTGTGTCTTATAGTGCGTACAATACCGTAGTTGAAAATGTGATTGGATTCAATGGCGACACAAAGTTTAAGCACATTTTTTGTTATTTTGTGTTATGCTGTACAGCATACCTACTGTACACCTACTGTACTGTACAACTGTAACGGTCCTCCGTTTGACTACATTGATTAACTCATTCACTGCCAGTCACAAATTTATTCAGGAATTGAAAATATGACATAGAGCGCCATTCCCGAATTTGCTTTTGTTTTTTCATGCTTGGGTGTTGATAAAGCGCTGGCCCCGGAAATATTTTTTCTTTTCCACAAGAGGGCAGCATTTCCCTTTTTTCCATGTTAGCGCTTTTTCCAGCTTCAGCTGTTGTTAAAGCGCGATATAAACCAAAATACATATTTTGGACAGCCACCCTCATTTCAAGCTCATATAAATCCAGACCCATATAATTTAGGAATTTCCTTTTTTTCCTGATGAAAAAAGAGAGTGTAAGGTTTCTAACGCTATATGGAATCCTAAAACCCAATATTTTGTTTTGTTTGTTTTACAGTTTTTTATGAAACATGTTTGCACAGTTACAGTATACATCACAGTCTGACATTATTATGCTTAGAATATATAGTTTTTTATCTTTTCATCCCCAGACCCCCCTTTCAAATTGCTGCTGTGGACTGCAAATTTCCCCATTGTAGGACTGATTCGGATTCTGGTTGAGACATCAACCAGATGTCTACCCTACTCCACTAGTGTCAAACTCGAGGCCCGGGGGCCAAATCTGACCCACCACATCATTTTATTTGGCCCGCAAAAGAACATCAAACTTGTAATATTTCATGATGCTTACTCAAGTCTGAACCAAAATTTAAAATTGTCGTATGTAAACCACAATAACATTGATTATTTTTGACTTTGAATTTGAAGACTAGTTATTCATTTATTTGTTGTGTGATCTGTATGTAATATGTGGAGGGGATTAAGCATTCTAATGGCTTCCCCAAATTCATAACGCCCCCCCCCTGAGAGGAAACCGTAATTACAATGTGGCCCCTGCCAAAAAAATGACTTTGACACTCTCGCCCTACTCCCTCATGTGCTAATCAACACGCATATAATTTGGGGTTCCAGACACATCTTACATGAGCAGTTCGCAACCTTTTACCAAAGGCCTGCAGACCGCACTACTGTATTACACAGCAAACACTCTTTCCAAACCCATTTGGTGTATTGTTATTATTGCATCACTTTATTTGTCCTTTCCCCCAGTAACCTGGAAGCGACGAAAAAGAAAAGAGCGTAATGGTTGACTCAGCTGTAAGAGGAGTTGAGCTCACCAACCAACTCTAAACAACAACAATGGAGATGAGAGAGAAACGTCGTTCTGGTTGTTAAAGAGCAAAAATATTGAAAAAAAAGCCCAGCCTAGAAGAAGCAAAGGGGAGGCCGGTTATACTTGACCGGCGTTGATTATAGCGCATCTCCTCACACTGTGTGTGATGCGTGTAATAAATACGTTGCAGGAATTGATTACCTTCGGGATCAAATGACTGGAAGACCCTCCTTGCCTGCTCTGATGGACATTCTGGACCAACCAGGGTCATCTCCTATAGGCAAGAAGACACAAATACTGTAATATGGCCAATATGTATTGTATTATATTGTAATATTAAAGACTGTACTGAACAAGAAATATTTTGTCATGTAGCAGGCTCAGATTCGAGCCAAGCAAGCAGACACATAAAATGTTGAGTGTCTGGCGAATGAACAACCTGTAGAAACAGCTGTGCGTGAATGTGTGTATATGTAAACTGTGTGTGTGTGTGTGTGTGTGTGTGTGTGTGTGTGTGTGTGTGTGTGTGTGTGTGTGTGTGTGTGTGTGTGTGCGTGTGTGTGTGTGCGTGTGCGTGAGCGAGCTACGGCTGTGCAAGGGGCCAGTGTAATCACTGGAGTCTGCCAAGCTATTAAGTGATTTTCTGATAAAGTCTGCCGACTTGTTTTTACTGCAAACACACAATCAGGTAATCAAGTCCTACACATAAACATGATTCATGAGAAACTCTGCACTTTGATTGTTGGTGAATTTCACCCCCGATAAGATTAGCAATAAGCAAATAGCGAACTGTCATTTTTGGATATTCATTCATTTTGATAGGGTTCTTTTTGGGATATTAAATGTAGAGCGCTGGAATCCCGACTTAAACTCCTACTTTCTGATGTTTGCAAGCATGGATATCAGATAGCGAGAAAGAACACACGATTGTTGATTGTTTTTATTCTGACGCAATAAAAGAGAACCCAATAAATCACTTGAGAGGAAGGAATGGTTTTAAATACCAGACAGTTTTTGGATTAATGCCATAAGAATGTTTAGTTTCCAACATGACACTGAACAAAAAATAAATAAATAATAATAAAAAAACAAATCAACCCCCCCCCCCCCTAAAAAAAATTCATAAAATACATAAGACCGAAGCTTTCAAAACATAGGCACGGGTGCACTATGTTGACAGACAAAAGCACACAAATCAATCGTAATATTTTCAATGAACCTGATTTTAATTCCAAATTAATTCACATTATTCTACTGAAAGGTTTTGAATTTCTGTAAAATGTACAACATTTTGGTACTGATAAATAAATCACTAAATGATTTGTGTCCTGAATATATGAAAGCAATAAACAATAAATCCAGTAATGTCGTGAAGATCTGCAGACTTGGGTTTAATTAGTAGGGCCCAGAGTTGAAAGCAAACACGGTGAAGCGTTTTTTTTTTTTTTTTGCTGCTATGCTGTACACAAATGTAATATGCTGCTAACAGAAGTCAGTCCTGACTGTATTTGCTTTCCGGGTTAAAAACATGTTGCTTGTCTTTCACATGCATTTTAGAAACCTACTTTTATTTTAACATGACTTAACATTGATGAGAAGGTTTCTTCAGCCGTCATCTGTAATTCTTTGAAGGTGTCGGACGTTTCGCTTCTTATCCAAGAGGCTTCGTCAGCGAACGATTTTTTTTTAAATACATACTGGTACTGGAGTAGACACATTTTTGCATGTCTGGGAGTGAATGAGTTAATGAATCTATTATTGTTTTTTTTTTATCTTCGCAATACTGTTGAATATTGACATATGGCAAACAAGGCAATGGGGCAAGAAAGCCAAAATATCAAGTAGCTTGAATAATCATTTAGGTAACTGCCATTCAAGAATGTTAATAAAAGAACTGTCATGTGCTGTCTCCGTGACAAATGCAGACATTTACTTGGCACCTCTGTACTAGCCAAGTCGTATATTTCTGATGACAAACACTTCATGAACACACAACGCTGTTGCAGGGCAAATGAGGTCTGGTCATCTCATTTATACTTGTCCTTTATTAAAGCTGGATCCAGGAAAGCTGTTGAGGTTTGACTGTCCACTTATTGCAGCGTGCAGCGTTCACTCGGGAGGATGAACGAGCAAAGATGACTCCCAGCTGCTTTGGCTTCACTTATAAAGAAAACAGACCCGTCGACACGGTGATCTGTCACACATACTATACCCTGCCCTGATTTGTTAACATTGTCGGCTTCATAAATCTGCTGGTCGATTTGTCATTCCCGAAAAAGTGTCTGTCCCACAAGGAATATAAAAGGTAACCTATCACCACAAGAAAAGTCATTTTTTATTGTTCGAAAAGTCACTGGTTGAACACTGGAATTTAGCTCTTGTCAAACGGACTAAGTTGATAAACCGTAAACCTCATCAGTAAACGTTTAAGACAATTTGTGCCTTTGCAAGACCCAGAGGTGCAATGAGCATAAAACAAAGTTCATCGTGTATTCCGGGACGTTGCCTACCACACAAAAAGAAATACTGAACACATGTTCATCAGCAGTACAGTCAAAACTGGATTTTCAAACGTCTCGGTTCTTGACCAATCATCGCTTATCTCCGGTAGAATCTTATGTCATAGTTAAAAAAACTTTAAATTCATTTCCATATTTCCCATTGTATTTTCCAATGTATAAGGCACAACCCCATCGAATGGTGTATATTTCCATATACAGTCAAACCTCCATTTTCGAACGTCTCGGTTCTCAACCAATTCGGTTTTCGACCAAAAATGGCAGTTTTATACCTTGGTTTACAACCAAAAATGGGTTCTCGACCAAACTGAGCACACCAGAATGCACCACTCGAGTCCCCGCTGCTTCCGTATGTGTCAGTTCCTTGTGTCGCACCTTATTGTGACCGACACATTATCCTCGTGTAGTGTTCCATTGTGAGCAGGCATGTTTGCAATGTTCTATCACGATTTAAAAAAGCAGACATTCATTACATTGATTAGAATGGGAAATGTTTCGTTTTTGACCAAATCGGCTTTTGAACAGGTTTCTGGAACGGTTTATGGTTTATGACTGTACCATTATGGCTGTTCAGTAGGTGACATTACAAAGTTCACAAGATCTCATAACATTCTCACGAGGTAAAATAATGGAGGGCAAAATGACATGGTTTTGTGTGTGTGTGTGTGTGTGTGTGTGTGTGTGTGTGTGTGTGTGTGTGTGTGTGTGTGTGTGTGTGTGTGTGTGCGTGTGTGACAGGTCTGTTTGGTTGCCTTTGATGTGCGTTTTATTAGAGGCCTAAGGAAGATGCTGCTGAGTTGGGAAACATGGAGCAAACATACTCCGTGGGGAGTGTGTGTGTTTTTGTCTCGTTTCTTGATGCCTTTACATGATGTTAATGTTCTTGCGTTTGTGACTTTTCGCAAATGTTTATTTGTTAAAAAAGGGAAGAACAATATTTCTGTTGTGAATGCGGATTTTACAAATGACACTTAAAAAAAGAAGACATCATCTGAACAAGGCCACGCGTGTGCACGTGTGTGGCCTTGAGGAACACATTCCATCCCCCAGGGTCCCACGTTTTGGTTGAATTGCTTGACCCACTTTGCAGAGCAACAATAAGCTTCTCAACACAGGAACAAAGTTAAGAAAACACAAGCTAAAAAAACCAAGCATGTCTGATGAAACTAACACTGACGTCACCCACCATTTTTTTTAAACTTTGCACTCAATTACATGCGAGTGGACACAGGTACCAAAAGTCAAAGCTACAGATCGCCCATTTTAACTCATTCAAGGAATATTGAGTTTTAGGAGCACATAAACATTCAATTCAGCGTAAGAAACCTTAGACACTTTTCTTTTATCAGAAAATAATAGTTAATTCCTAAATTATATGGGTCTGGAGTTATCTGAGCTTGAAATGGGGACGGCTGTACAAAATACAATACAATACAATACATACATATTGATTTGTATAGCACTTAAAAGTTAATTCCTAAGTTATATATAATATTGAGTTTTAGGAGAACATAAACATTCAATTCAGCATAAGAAACCTTAGACTCTCTTCTTTTATCAGAAAAGAAGAGTTAATTCCTATGTTATATAGGTCTGGAGTTATCAGAGCTTGAAATGGGGGCCGCTGTACAAAATACAATACTATACATCCATATTGATTTACATCGTGCTTTAACAAGAGCTGAAGCTGTAACAAAGTGCTAAAGTGGACAAAAGGCAAATGCTACCCCCTAAACATTGCCAGAGGTCTGACCAGCGCTTTATCGGCACCCCCCAAGTAAAAGCAAAACCCTAACAAAGTCGGGAATGGCGCTCCACGTCACACTTTTTAATTCCTGAATAAATCCGGGAATGGCAGCGAATGAGTTCATTTCTTTCTTGGTGTACCTGGGATTTGACTTTTGAATGACAAGTTTAATTGAGTCATGCGCCTGCACCACAAAGGTACTTGAAAATTTGGACTACTTCGTCTTTGCTTCCTTTTTCCTCTTTTGACTCTTATTTGCTACACATGCAGGAAGCTACGCGACTAATTTCCCTCTGGTCCACCCAAAGAGCTTTTGTATGTGCTTGGAGGCATTGAGTGCCCACAGAGCAGAAAGTCTGAAGATATCTGTTTCAGGACAACAAAGCTAAGATCTTGTCGAACTACCATGTCTACCCCCCTCTAAAAAAAGATCACAAGATAGACTGAAGTTTTGTTCTATTGATGGGTTGTGAATGCATCTCAACTAACTTGATTCAGGACACTGTATCTCACCGGAGTCGAATTTTTGCTACATGTGTTTCACTTAGAAGCGAAAAAAGGTGACACCACAGAATGGTTCTAGAGCATGTTGATGGATACCGTAACAAAACAATACACTAGGGAAAGGAGGACTAATGCAGCACATACAGTCTTTCAGCCTCCTACAATGGCCTTTGGTCGAACCTGTCAAAGATTATTAATGACTGCTGATGTACACTTCTTGGCTATTTTGTGCTTCCACAATGCGCTCACCTCATCTTCTTGAACCATGATATTTCGAGGAGGCTTGTTTCTTCACTTTTTAACACCGTGCTCTTATTGTATGAGGCATTACAATGTGACCACAAAGTCTAACAATATATAAAAGGGTGCAGAAAAGTGCTGAAGACGGAATGACTGTCTGTGTCTTTTGTGTTGTGTCATATTATTTGTTATTTTGTTTTTTGTTGTTTTGGCGCAGCAAGAGCGCAGCAAGAGCATGTTTTCCATGCATAGGGCGCACCGGATTATGAGGCGCATGGTCAGCTTTTGAAAAACCTCAAGGCTTTTAGGTGCGCCTTATAGTGCAGAAAATACGGTACTTATTTTTTGTCCTTTTCTCTTTCTTTTAAAACTTTGCTGCTGTGAATTCAGAATTTCTCCAATGTGAGAAAAATAAAGGTTATCTCATCTCATCTCATCATAACGGGGATGCTGGTCCTGAATATTTGAGGAACATTTCAGGACTTATTTACCGTATTTTCTGGTGTACTAGGCGCACCCAACCAAAAGCCTTTATTTTCTTCAAAAGATGACCCTGCGCCTTATACACCGGTGCGCCTTATATGTGAAGTAATATTGTGGTGCGCCTTGTGCTCCCATGCACCTTATACACCGGGAAAAACGGTATTCATTTTCTATATACAAAGAGATGATAGAAATGATATGTACTTTAGTTTACTTCGGATATTGTTCAAAGGCTTTCAAGGGAACTGATCCATTTCATTTTAGAATATGGTTTTGATATTGGTGTCATAAAATGCCATAAAAACTCGAAAAAAAAAAAAGACACGCAAATATTCCTTTGATTTTTACAATAACTGAGTTCCCATGAGGCAGGCTGAGGTTTGGTGCGGTCAGGCACGATGGCCATTTTGTACAACTTCATAGGTTACCCCCCCCCCCCCCAACAAAGAAAAAGGAAAACACATCATCCAGTCCATGGATAACCACATGGTTGGTCCCCTCAAGAGGTTCCCTCCGTGTATGAGTTCTTAGTCAAAGCAAGATCCCAAATTAATATCAAATTAGTGTCTGGTTTGATTTATTGTATGATTTAACATCTTTAATTTTGAATGAAATTCTTATTTAATATATCAAGAATGTAAAATGGGTAAAATAAAAAGAACAAGCAAAAACTATGAAGCCCCTTCATGAGGCTTTCTGTTATTTAATGCGGTGAAAACACAGAGCACTCAAACCCCGGTCAGTCCACATGTACGCGGTCTGTTTCTGATGACATGGCTTTAATAACCTTTCGCGGTTTCTGCCAACACAGGGAAAAGAACTCTGTTTGCACTCTGCACATATGTTTTCTCTGTCTTGCAGCCATCCTTGAGGTAAATTTGCAACGTGCATGGATATTCACAAGAGTAATCTTGGGATGCAAAGGACTGTTGAGGTTCTTCTTTCAGAGAGTAAATCATGACCCAGGACGTGACTACTGTACATACCCATGCACACCAGTCATTCCCCAGAGAAGAAAGATGGCAATACACATCACACAATGAAGAGGTTAAAGGTCGATGACAAATGTCACCAACACACATGGTTTCCCTGAGAGACCACTGTGCCGTTCCTTGAAGAACATCCTCTGGACTCAATTCCTTCCTTCCTCTTCAGTTCCCATTTGGGACCAACATGTTCAAGAGATTTGTGGAAGGATTTGACTTGGAGAAGTGACATCTCCAGCGATCTGTACTGTATTTTCCAGTGTATAAGGCGCACTGGATTATAAAGGCGCCCCACCCAACGATTGGTGTATTATCAAACCATTTCCTTATATAAGGCGCACCGGACTGTAAGGCACACCTTCAATGAATGGATCCCCCCTTCAAATCTAATATATAAATACAAAGTGTTCCAAATAGAAGGCACACCACATTATAAGGCGCTACAGCAGAGGCTGGGGATATGAACCACTACTGGAAATTGGGTCGGTGGTTGCTGACAGTAGTTGCGATACCTGTTGTGGCTTAATATTACCGTATTTTCCGGTGTATACACCGGGAAAATAAGGTAATATTGAGCACCTTATTTTCCCGGTGTATAAGGTGCAGCAGAGTATAAGATGTGCCCCCAAATGAATGGTGTATTTTCAAACCGTTTCCATAAATAAGACGCACTGGACTATAAGGCGCACCCTCAATTAGTATTTTTTTTCTAAATATAATATATAAATACATATGTTTTCCAAATATCACGCACACTGCATTATAAGGCGCTACAGCAGAGGCTGGAGTTACACACTCCTACTGGAAATGGAGTCAGTGGCAGCTGACAGGAGTTGCGTGACCTGAGGCTCAATATTACCTTATTTTCCATGTATAAGGCACACCGGAGTATAAGGCACATCCCCAAATGAATGGTGTATTATCAAACTTTTTCCGCACTGGACTATAAGGTGCACATTAAATTAATATGTTTCAAAATATAATATACAAATACAAAAAAAACATTCAAAATACAGTCAAGTCTCGTTATATCGATATCGGTTATATCGATAGTACTGCTTATTACGATACTATTTCTATGAATGCAAGGAGAAAATTTACATGCCGCAGGATCGGATATATCGATAGTCCGGTTATATCGATATATTTTCCGACTCCCGAGAATATCGATATAATGAGACTTTACTGTATAAGGCAAACGACATTATAAGGCGATACATCAGATGCTGCGGTTATGCACCACAACTGGAAATTGAGTCGGTGGCTGCTGACAGTAGTTGTGAGACATGTTGTGGCTCAATATTACCGTATTTTCCGTGTATGAGGCGCAGTGGAGTATAATGCGCACCCCCAAATGAATCATGTATTTTAAAACTATTCCATGTATAAGGCGCACCGTACTATAAGGCGCATCTTATTTTCAATTTCCCCAAATATAATATATAAATACATAAGCGTTTTCCAAATATAAGGAACACTACATTATAAGGCGCTACAGTAGAGATTACGGTTACGCACGACTTCTACAGGGGTAAATAGAGTCGGTGGCTATGAGATCTGTTGTGGCTAAACATTACTTCACAAATAAGGCGCACCTGCGGATAAGGCGTAGGGTCAACTTTTGAGGAAAATTAAGGCTTTTGGGTGCGCCTTATAAACGGGAAAATATGGTAATTTTAGTTAAAAAATGATCAAACCAAGGGCAATCCTTTGAGAGAGAAACAAGATATAACAAACGTAAAAGCTGTCTCATCCATCATCTTTGGCTTCTTTCTTTTTTTTTCTCCAGGCATCTCAAAAACAGATCCGGTTACGAGCCATCAAACATTTCTCGCAAGCACACGCACACGAACAGTGAGTATGGTACAGAGATGGTGGAATGGCATTTGTGGCGGTGGATTAGATTAAAAAAAACTAATGCTATTAAGATCATGGTCTAAAAAGCCATTGTCACACACGGGTGACAACTCTGGGGAATACACACCCGTCCGTCCCCAAAGGCAGAGAGAAGGAGCAACTGACACATCAGAACCAGGGATCGGATGTTCCGCTTTTGTTCAGATGTCTCGATATTGGGACTAAAAGCTACATTAGCAGGTAGTACGGATTTGGTATCACAATGGCTGGTGAATCGCAGTCCACTTCAAATAAAGACCAAAAGCAGTGGGTTTTTTTAAGGCTCACTGAGTTTAAGCATGTTCATGGTGGCAGAACATTGACAGTACGTAAAAAAACATGCATTTGCATATATTCAGCGGAGTACAAATACATCCAGATGGGAATTATTGGAATCATTTTGGCTCACGGGAAGTCATCCACTTGATCGACACACACACGCACGCACGCACGAACACACACACAACAAATGCAAATCAGGATTAGGTTCCCTGCACTCAGTGAAGAGTGTGACCGTATATGTTTGTGAATATGTCAGTAACACCAGCGGAGCGCTGAGGCAATCGGGAAACTTGGATCACGACAGCTGGTCATCACGAGTCGCGCGACTTGGACACATGTAACAGCGCTTTTAATCAACGGCGTATTACGGGAGGGATGTTATGACGATGATCACCTGGAATCATTTTGGATGTCTAGTATAGTATTTTCCAGCGTATAAGGCGCATCGGAGTATAAGACCTAACCCCAATGAATTGTGTATTTTCAAACTTTTTCCAAATAAGCAGTGTTTGAAATAACGTCTGCCCGGATGCCTGAGGCGTGTAATTTTTACGCCGGGCGTACAACTTCCAGAACCTCTCTGCCCGGGTGGCCGACAATTTTTTCCAGGGAAAAAAAAAAAAAAAAAAAAAAAAAAAAAAGATTTTTTTTTTCCAAATCAAACGTTTGCTTTATTCCGATTTCAAAATATTCGTTCAGTTTGAAATTTCGGCATTTCGGTTCGTTTGGCAATTTTTAATTTCAGTTCATTTGGCAATTGACATAGTCGGCAGCCAACCAGTCATCGAATAACTTCGCACCCTGGCTTAACCGAGCGTTATCAGGTCGTGCATTTGCATATCATTTTCAAAAGTAGACACACAGAGAACATACATACGTACATTGAGAGCATCGTGTAAAGAGGAGTTTACGTGGCTTGCAGCAGACGACGCAACGCAAATATTGCACTGTGCAACCTGCCGGGAAGTCTATGGATAAACGACAACTGGAGCAAAATCATCAGTAAATGATATTTACGACAAATTAAGCAAGGGAGCATTTGTGGTAGATACATCAATTACTTAATTTTAAAGTGTTGTTCTGTTATATATTCTGATTATCAATCCTTAATACTTTGCAACAATGGTTTTTTTTGCGATTAGTTGTCTTATTGTGTTTCAAGTTGGGAAAAATCGGGCAGGCAACTTTTCAGAGTTGTGTGCCCTGGTGTCCGGTAACTTTTTGTCACGAGTTTCAGACACTGATATAAGGCACACGGGACTATAAGGTGTACCTTCAACGAATAGAAAATGTTTTCCAAATATAATAAAATCGTTTTTCAAATATAAGGCACACCACATTATAAGGAGCTACAACAGAGGCTGAGGTAACAGACTACTTCTACGGGGGGAAATGGAGTCTCTGCCTGATGACAGTAGTTGCTTGCGAGACCTGTTGAAGCTAAATATTACTTCACATATTAGGCACACCGGCAAATAACTCACAAGGTTGTCTTCCGAAGAAAATCAAAGATTTTGGGTGCGCCTTATGCACCGGAAAATACAGCACTTTTTTCTCCTTATTACAAAAACAAAATCAATTTGGTCCAAGTCAACCAGCCTGGTAAAAAACCCAAAAGCCTTTATTTTCTTCAACAGATAACCCTGCGCCTTATATGCCGGTGCACCTTATATGTGAAGTCATATTGAGCCACTACAGGTCTGGCAATTCCTGTTAGCAGCCACCGACTCAATTTCCCCCGTAGAACAAGTAGTGCGTAACCTCAGCCTCTACTGTAGCGCCTTACAAGGTGGTGGTGTGCCTTATATTTGGAAAACTTTTATTTTTATATTATATTTGTAAAACGTTTTTCATTCATTGAATGTGGGCCTTATATTTTTAGAAAATGTTTGAAAACACACCATTCATTGCTCACCAACAGAAAAACGTATCCTGTGACTGTAATTTTTGACTTCACGGTGGCGCTGCGAGGGTGGTTTCCAGGAGATCCTGTATTTTGTTTTTCTATTTCTTCCTTTCCTTTCCTTCCATAATTTTGCTGCTGTGAAATGAAAATTTCTCCACTGAAAAGGCAAATCCAATCCAATAAATGAAATGTACTATATTTTTATTATTATTATTATTATTATTATTATTATTATTATTGGGGGTGCGCCTTATACACCGGAAAATATGACAATACCTTATGCCCTCCCCCAGTGGGAATTATTGGAATCATTTTGGCTCATGGGAAGTCATCCACTTGATCGACACACACACACACACACACACACACACACACACACACACACACACACACACACACACACACACACACACACACACACAAACGCACGCACAAAGAGTAAATTTTCTCAAGCTGAAATCTGAGGACACCTGGTTCTGTCATTTAAGTTCAAACAACACGGGGGGCTCAGTTTGGTTGACGGCATTCCATACCAAGCGAGGTCGCAGAGTACGCATCTACATGTGCATCTTCGTTATGGGGAAGGATCATTTAACAAATAACCCGTTCAGGATGTGAAGGAACATCGCACTATTCAGTCATAAAATTCTTTTACCGCTTGTCGTGTTCAAGATGACAGCAAATGCTGGAAGCTATCTCAACTGAACACAGCCTCACAACATCTTGGTCTGATCACTTCAATCACGGGGTAATGTGAAGAGCACACTGAGTGGGAACTGATCTACTGCACGTTACACAAAAAGCCATCTACGTGAACCATTACATTCGCGATGGATCAATCATGAAGCCATCTGCCGCACTACCATTGGGGGTAATAAAGGCTAAAGTTGTTTCGAACTTCAGGTGGAGCTGGCAGACATGTAGGCTGCACATCTTCTTTCATTAGTGACGGCTCACAGTCAATCAGCACACGTGCAATGGGAGTCGGGAGTTAAAACCAATACATTAATTGTAATCAGGCCATGAATACAGTATAGTGTGTACGGTTACATTTTTGCTTGGAGGTCCTTTGTCACACGTGGAATTGATCAAAACTTGTAACATAGAAACTGGAGTATTTGCCTTGTTGCTTGTCAGCAGAATGTACAGGTATATAATAATGGTCGTCGTGTGAGAGTCATCAAAAACACAAAAACGGGATACAGAAGGCCATTCGGATTATTTTCGAGCAGCACTGGATACACAAACAACTATTTGCCGGTCTTAAGAAAGAAATAAAGTGGCTCATTAACTCACTCACTGGCAGATGATGTGCAAAAATGTGTCCACTCCAGTGCCAGGGTTTTGTCATTGTCACTCAAATAACAGTACCCACAGAATATTGAATTTTAGGACCACATAAACGTTCAATGCAGCGTAAGAAACCTTAAAATCTATTCTTTCAACAGAAAAAAAGGAATTCATTCCTAGGTTATATGGCTCTGGAGTTATATGAGCTTGAAATACGGGCAGATGCCCAAAATACAATGCAATACATACAATAGATATTGGTTTATGTAGCGTTTTAACAAATGCTGAAGTTGTAACAAGATGGACACAAGGCAAATGCTGCCCCCTTGTGAAAGGGAATAAACATCGTAAGAAACCTGAGACACTGTTCTTTCATCAGAAAAAAAGTTAATTCCTAAATTATATGGGTCTGGAGTTATATGAGCTTGAAATGAGGGCAAGTGTTCAAAATACAATGCAATAGATACATATTGGTTTGTATAGCGCTTTAACAAATGCTGAATCTGTAACAAGATGGACAAAAGGCAAATGCTGCTCCCTTGTGAAAAGGAAAAAACATTGCCACAGGTCAGGCCAGCACTTTATCGGCATCCGCGCCAAAAATAAATACATTTGGGAATGGCAGTGAATGAATTAATCAGCAAACCAAAAACATTGCCACTTCGGAGGTATTTGAGTTGCCTTTCTGAAGTCATCAGTCGCTGTTTTTAATAATTATCCTCATCCACTGGGCATGATCCCTTCCCACAAATGGACTGCAAATCTCACTCCAAACAAATACTAGCGCCGCCCCATCTCATTCAAACAAACACAGCGGCGTCCTTCCAAGTTTTGAATCGTTAAACTGAAATTCTTTCTTTTCTATTGTTACGATACCTTCACTCACAGTAAACCAAAGATACACCGCCTATCTGTCATATTGGAAGGCAAGTTTATTTGACTGCCATTAACAACCGGTGCCTGTTCAAGTCTTGTTTGAGCTTCACTAAAGACAGCGGATTTATCCTGACATGTCTGAAATTAAAACCACTTCAGAGTAGAATGCTTTTGTGGTCAGTTCGGCCGCAAGTAATTGTTAACTCATTCATTGCCAGACAATGTGCAAAAATGTGTCCACTGCAGTGCCAGGATTTTTGTCATTTTCACTCAAATTGCAGGACCCACAGAATATTGAGTTTTAGGACTATGTAAACATTCAATGAAGCGTAAGGAACCTTAAGACTCTCTTCTTTCATCAGAAAACAATCGTAAATTCCTAAGTTATATGAGTCTGGAGTAATATGAGGTGCCAGTGGGGGCAGATGTACAAAAGGCAAATTCTGCCCCCTTGTGGAAGGGAAACACAATGGCTGAGGTCTGACCAGCGCGTTCGCGGCACCCTGCCTCAAGAAAAAAACAAAATCCGAACACATTTGGGAATGACACTCCACGTATTATCAATTCCCGAATAAATTCGAGAATGGCAGTGAATGAGTTAAAAATGCTTTTATGGATGCTAGGCATGACGATGAGACAGACCATGTTTGCACCGAGTTGAGAATATGTGTTTCTACATTCAAAGCCAACATCATTACAGCTGTTGAGGCAAACTCGCGCTCCTTTTTAGAAGGAAAAAAAATAGGTGGAAAGCCAAGAAACAGAACTGGCCATATATGACTATGTCTCTTACACACAATCCCTCCCTTTCAGTGAAATCTGACCTCCCTTTATTAAATCTCTTAAGTGGGTTCCATATTTTGGTTTTACAAACCTGTCGAGGAATTTGGCTTTTATTAAACAACTGCGTCATACATGCTTAGACAATTATGGAACCGTGTATTTAACTTGCCTTTGTGAAAAACACAGAAAGGTGAGTTTCGCTGCCAATGATCCAAATAGGAAACTTGGGTGATTTCAGGAAAGCCCCCACCTGAAATAAAACAGTAGAAAGTTTGTCTTTAGAATGAATACAGCTATTATCCGACTTAAGACCGGGTTCCGTTCCGATCATCCGGTCGTACGTCAAAATGGTCATAAGTCAGAATCTATTAAAAATGGCCGACGGGAGGGTTATACGACAGGATCGTACACAATGCCAATCTTTTGCTTTTACGCAACTTTTTGTATTGAATATTATTATATACCAAACTGTTTACAGTTCATTTAGAAATGTGATACCTTTTAGTGTCATTTTTATCATTTTATATTATCAATGTTTATTATTGTATAGACCCAAGTGTTTACAGTTTATTTATACTGTTTAGTGTCATTTTTATCATTTTATATTTCATATCAATTTATATTTTATAATTAGATTTTATATGGTGAGTTAAACAAAACACTTATACCTAAAGAATACAGCATTATTATTAAGACAAAATATAATGTAGGCACAAATACCAAATTAAGCATGTAAAAAAGGTACACAAATGCAAAATATGTAGATACATATGTACAAAAATGCCTGAAAAAACAACAACAAATGAATTAAATTCCACTGGTGCTTGGCTGTAAATAATAAAAAAAAAAAAAAAATTGTCTGGTCGTCGTGGTCGTAAATACAGGTGGTCGTAAGTTGAGCCGGTCATAAATCGGATGGTACCTGTATTGCTATTGTTTCATATTCCTTTTATGAATCACGGTTTAGTTCAAGTTGAATCAGAAAGTCTTTAATAGTAGTATGTCTGTGTAAGCTATGAAGAAACCTTCTCATCGATTTAATAGTAGTAATAGGAAATTTGTGACAAAAAAGACAAAAAAACAAACTATTGCACATACAAAGAAATGACAGAAGAGTGAACTGTACAACTGCAAAAAAGTGTTTCATAAAAAGAACTGTACATACTGCAAGTATAAAAATACAGTATAAAGCAGATATACTGTATGTATTGGTGCATTGATACTAAATCTGAAACATCACAGGAATCGATTATTTCTCTGTCAGTTTTGAACAAAAATTATGATTGGGCTTGGCGCCGGCTATATTTCATGAATATAGCCTTTTTACATTTATCTATTTTCCATTCCGCTTCATCCTGTTTGGAACTGCGGGGAGCTGGAGCCTAGTCCAGGTCACTTTGGGAGAAAGGCAGACTACGTCTGTAGTATTTATAGTCACAAGGCAAATATTGTATCGAGATATACAGTCATTCATACTTTTTGTACTCAAACACCATCACTGAGTGGGAATTGAACCCATGATGTCTGCACAAAGGTCAGGTGATTGAAACTGGAACAACAGTGACTCACTTATTTTCGACTTTTTTTTAAAAGGAATGTGAAATTTTATTTGGACTCAGTCTGGGATCACTGTGTTATCATTTTAACCTTTTCATTTTGGTGATTATGTTGGCAAGAGCAAATAGTCTAAGTTTAGTTAGTTGTCAGATGTAACAAAATAAAAATATTGTCATCTGATTAATGTACATTTTCCACAGATGTTTCGTATTTTTACACGGGAGCCTTCCAACTTGAAAAAAAATGGTTACAGCAAATTATACTGTACACTTAATGTAATTGTATTAATTTGTGTTCATCCTGATGTTTTTGGCTCAAGTGTGTATTTTGTTTTGGGGGTGTGTTTCCCGTAACTGTACCTTGCAGTATCGTAGTGATTCCATGAGCGTGAGGAAGCCAACTGACGCTTGCTTATGAATACCGTGCAGCTCTGAAAATGACGCAGGAGAGAAAAATAAGCTTGAAACTATTGCCCCCTGGTGGACATGATTACCAAAGAACATCAGGACTGTGGGAGTAACTCCACAGTATTTTGAGGTGTTTGAAACGTTTTCTTTAAAATTTGAGTCCATCAAATAGTTGCTTACTCATTCCAGAACACTCTCGATCTCCATCCCAGACATTTGAGACCGCATGGCCCGTTACAAGGAGGTTCACCAGACTCTGACTAAAAAACGGAGGACCATACAAACAGAGAACGGTTATGATAAACATATGAATAGATATGACCACGCAATTACATCTATTTTTCTTTTTGTGCTCAAGTATGAAAAATGTGTTCCGGTACCTTCCATGGCCGTGCACCGGGTCTACAAGAGGTTCCATCGTGTCCTGGATCTCGTTTTTAATGTTCTCAATGCCCTGTAGAGACCAATAGTTTGACTTCTATTCTTTAGATTTTACATCAGGTGTCTCTTTTGGTTTCGTGAACATACTTTGGTGAGGATGACGGAGTAGAGGAAAAGCAAAACGCCACAGCACCCCCTCCAGGTGTGGAAGAGAGAAAGCACTTCCGCTTGGAGATCGGACACAGACATCACAACCCGTTTCCTGCAGGAGGGAAAACAATGATTAAAAGCTATTAAAAGTGTTTCATCCCATGAAATTATTTTAAAACAGATCATACATATTTATCACAAAAAAAAATCTTCATTAATGCACCTTATATAAAATACGGTAGATCTCTTTTAATATGAAAGAATTATTCGGGAGAGAAGACAAAGTTTCACTTACTGAAGAACACTGTGAAATCGCTCAAAGCCGAGGTCTTCAGTCGCCAAAGCAGCTAAGTACAAGAAAACAAACATCTCACAAAAGAGTCAGTACAACCGTGATCAAATGCCTAGTTTTTATTACCGTAATTTCCGGTGTATAAGGCACACCGGAGTATAAGGCGCACCCTCAATGAAAGGTGTATTTTCAAATGTTTTTCCAATATGAGGCGCACCGGAGTATAAGGTGCACCTTCAATGAATAAAAAAGGGTTTTCAAAGATAATATAGAAATGTACAAAGTTTTCCAAATATAAGGAACACCGCATTATAAGGCGCTACAGTAGAGGCCGGGGTTCCGCACTACTTCATCTACAGGGGGAAATGGAATTGGTAGCTGCTGACAATAGTTGCAAGACCTATTGCAGCTCAATATTAGTTTACATATAAGGCGCACCTGCATATAAGGAAAAAATATCAATGCTTTTGGGTGCACCTTATACACTGGAAAATACGGTATATTTAAGAAACACTGTTAAGATACGCAGGAAAAAATATTTTAAAGAGGGAAAATAAAAATCATGAGGAAAATATTTTTGCACAAGTATGCTCACACTCTTGTAAGTGTAATAAGGTTGTTCTGACAGAAAACGATGGCTGTGTCCAAATTCACAAGAGGCGTCCTCGAAAGGCTGCATTTTCAGTCGCATGACATCACATGGGTTGGTTTAGCCTTTATTCGTCTCGCAGTGGAGAAATTTACATTTCACAGAAGCAACGTGATGAAAGGAAGAGGAAGGGAAAGGAAATGAAGAAGTAGAGAAAGAAAACTCTTCCAGCGCAATGTGGATTCCAAATTATATAAAGATGATTGGCAGGCTGAGTCCTTCAACGCTTTCAAAGGTTCCTTCCTTATTTGTGGACTGCATAAACCGTGGCGAATTTGGACAGGCTTAATGTGAATTTGGACACCACATGTGGCCAAGTTGCATCGGAAGTAATGCCCTGTGGATGAAAACGTGGCTTTTGGAGGACCCAACCTAGGAATTGGGGGGAAGAGTTCGGTAAAACAGTTGGAATTTATTTGAGGTTATTCAGAGGTGTGCGTGGACTCGTATTTTATATAATTGTCTTTTTTAATGATATTAGGTAATGCGTGCTGTGCCTTCACACTTAAATTATTTCACTTATTTTTACACTGCCTCTTGATAAAAACAAAATATTTAAAATAAGCAAATAAATAAATAAATAAACACATAAATAGATACTAGCTAGCTAGATGGATAACTAGATAGATAAATAAGTACATAAATACATACATGGAAAACTACAAGTTATTTGTCATCGTGGGAAAAGTTTTACAATTTATCTTTGTCTTGTTTCTTTTTTGTCACCAAACCTTGGCATTTGAACAAAAGGGTATGAACATACAGTAAAGTCTCGTTATATCGATACTATTTCTATGCACGCACGGAGAAAATGACATGCAAACAGGGTCGGATATATCGATAGTCCCGGTTATATCGATATTTTTTCGGAGTCCCTTGAATATCGATATAACGAGACTTTACTGTATTTAATAAGCGCTGTACAGTCCCCATCTGTTTAAAATTGCATTCACAGTTTAGTTTAATCAGATCTTTTATTATTTATCATTTTATGTATCGTTTTATTGTTTTGGTGTTTATTGTTTTTTTCATTGTAAAGTGTCCTTGGGTGCCTCGAAATGTATTACTATTATCGTGATTATTGTTTATCATTAGAATTAATAGTATTAATAGTATTCGTAGTATTAGTATTATTAGTATTAGTATTACTATTATTATTAGTATTAGTCTTATTAAGCGTACAATTCCTTTGATGGAGTGAGCTTTGCTGATTTGAGTGTCACTATTCAAAATCAAAGCACTGTAAGAAAGCGTAAAGACTCACTTGGTTGTTGTCCCTCGAGGGGTTGGCTGCCCTCTGGCACCGGCATATCCTGTGCTTGTGACTGGCTCTGTGCTTTCGTCTGTGCGCGGCTTTGTGGGCTCTGTCCCTTGGTCCATGATACAAGACAGAACCCTGTGGAGGTGCTGGAAGAGGCTGATTCCAGGATTTCACTCAGCGCTGAGCACAGGATAGTTTTCTGCTCCTCCTCTAAAAGCGCACATATTTATGCATAATTGAATAAGCAGAATAAAGAGCAATAGATCTTGGTTTGATGTACCTGTCATGTGTCTCCAGTTTGAAGTCTCTTGATGAAAAAGAATAGTCTTTAAGAGGAAAGCCTGAAAGGAGAATACAAATGTCAACTGAAATTTACTTGATGAGCACTATTTTCCATGACTTCAGTCGCCCACTTTATATTTTAGGGAGTCCAGATATTATTTTAAGGGGATTTGAAAATATCATACCTGTACAGGTACAATTACAGCACATGGTCCCCCTTCAAACTGCTCTAGTGCTGTGTGCTCATTCTCACTGAACACAAACCCTGTGATCGAGATAATACAAAGGTGTAGTTCAGTGTTATTACATACTAAGTAATTATAGTTTTTGCAGTCAGGTCGACCAACCATGTGCATGTAAAAATGATGACACAAGAAATGTTGGTTGTATGCAATTATATTACAGTGAGACCTCAACTTACAAACACCTTATCTTACAAACTTTTCGTTTTACAAACTTCAAATTTCTCAAAATTAAACCTTATAATAAGCACTATTTTCATAATACACACCCACCACGGCTGGCGGAGTGATCTTCGGCGGAAGCACACGACCGAACAGCACCAGAGGTTAAGTTACCAACAGTCCTTATGGAAGGTGTCTCTCCTTCCATAAGGCATCAACGACCATCAAAAAGGTAAATAAAACTTTATTTTACAGAACAGTTTATTTCTTTAATTACAGTCCTCATGTAATGCGCCTCTCTTTCCAAACAGCAATTCCCTTTGACCTTCGACCTCCAACGCCATTCCATCAAGCCATCAATGACCATCACAAATGTAAATAAAGTGACTTTATGATACAATGCAGTGTATTTATTTCATTACAATACAATAGCACATTTATTATACATAGAATAAGGTATGTTGTGTGTAGTTTTAAGGCTTATTTAGTTGAAAAGTATATTTTATGGAAACCCGGGAACGGATTATTCCCATTTTAATGGTTTCCTATGGGAATTTTTTTCTGAGATACACACTTTTCGCCTTACACACTCTGTCTGGGAACCAATTAAGTTCGTAAATTGAGGTCTCACTGTATACATTTAGTAAACATACAGTTTATGTCCTACAAGATAATGCCAAACAAATTTCACTTAAAACTGAGGTATATACACATATGTCTCTGAGGTGAGATACAGATGAACACAAAATGCACTTAATCTATAATCAACACCCTACCTTGTGTCCATCTGCGGAAGATTGAGGCTGAAACTGCCCCACTTGTTGGTCTCCCCCATACTAAATCTACCAGCTCTTTGTTTAAGTCTGACATGGCCAATTTCTATGCAGGCTGACACACAGCCGCTCACGATGCAGGCCAAATGATAATAGTCTGAATGATAGTCCACTCCCCTGGACAGGTAGAGCCTGTGGCATTGGCCACAAGCTACCTGTGGAACAAGGCAGTATTCCTCTCTGCGCAGGCAGGATGCTGGTTGGTACGAAAAACCACATCAATGTGACTCCATCAGCCTGCAGGTAGCATGAAAAAAACTTATTAAACCAGAGCCTTTATTGGTAGTAACGTCGTAACATGATCAACAAAACCAAAAGGAGCGTACACAATTGGAAATGTACTTACAACACATGGAAGCGATGAACAGCTGGAAAGCTAACCAATCGTTACAAGGGGTGAATAACGAAAAAAAATGACGACAGCTGACAGGGGAAAACGATTGCGTGACTACCTTGTTTCATGCTTGTGCATTTACTACGCGTATGATACATTTTTAAGCCCAAATGTGTTTGATGGGTAATGATAACGCAAGTTAGCATTAGCATTACTACGAGTATCAGCTAACATCAGTATTGCTTAGGAAATCAATGTAATGGCAGCAAGCGGGTGATATTATCGTATATAAGTCATCACTAGTCTCGTCATGCAAAAGCTCGCTTACCTGAAATAAAAAGCCGTGTCTGATTTCTCTATTGATTGTACAATGTCATTAATACGAACGCCTCTGTCATTCGTATTTACAACGGGAGTCAGAAAAGCCTGTACGTGAATGTAAGGTGCTTGTTCATTGGTTAAAATCAAAAAGCTCTCCGAAGGGTCAGGGGTGCGTTTGTCAACACGTTGTGCCATTGGTCTAAACACTTGTCGTTAATATCAATCCTACCGTCGCAAAAACGCTGACCACAAAATCATTAATATAATATAAAAAAATAAACTTAACATTTTAACTGATTATGACGTATCGAAAAATTACCAATTTTCCTCTTGTTATTATTTGAAAATCGCCAATATTATGATAACGTATTAAATCACATCTTTAGTATGTCCACTGTGATTTCCCGTAGGTGTAAGGAAGCTGTCGATCGACGCATGCGCACCATATAAACTTTCTGGATTACCCCTTCCATGTGTTTTTTGGGGGTTTATGAGAACCAGCTCTTACAGTCTAAATTGCTGAATCGGACGGTGCAGTTTCCATCATCATGGGAGGGCAGGCTAAGAATAAAAAGAAAACGAAACCAAGGAGGAAAGACAACAGGCCAAACAACGGTAAGGCTGTGACTAAAATGGTCCATATCCGGGTAATACAATACCAGAGAGTAATCAAGATTACGTTACTTGCTAATGTATTTTAAAACTCTAGATGCCGGCATAGTGGGCTTGACACCCCAGGAGAGGATGAGAGTGAGAATGCACGAAAAGGCAAAGAAGAAAACAGCGGCCAAGTACTCTATTGAGCAATTACTAGAAAAGGTTACTCTAATTAACTCAGCGTGTTAAATGTATACCGTTTGCAGTTTTCCTTCATGTCAACTTTATCATTCCGTCATGTGTTGCACAGACTGAGGAATGTATGGACAGTTTTGACTTTGAGATGGCTGGACTCTACTGTCAGCGTGCTGTGGACGTGGAGTCCACTAACCTGCAAGCTCTTGACATGCTCGGACACATCTCATCTGAGCTTGGCGACACAAATAAAGCTAAAGAAATATCCTTTACTTGGGGGTTTATCTTTCAGCATATCTACTACTGTTACTTGTAGCTTCCTTGACTAACATGACGTTTTTCTGCGCGCTGTTGAGCTGAGCCCAGATGTTGGCCACAGTAAGTATATGTACTTGGGACAGCTTCACACAGGCCAGGAAGCTGTTGACTACTACACCAAAGGAATACAAGTCATGTTGTCTGCATTGGAAAAACAAGCGCAGACTACTGTGAGTGCTCATGGGTTGGAATAAATCACATATCAATTCAGTCTGTCGCTCCATTGATCGGTCGGATTACTCTATTCAATTTGGGGCTGTCAAATGAATATAGGCTTAACACCCCCAATGTCATGTTAGCATAGCTATGCGTGTCAACATCGGGATTTTTGTCAAAACTATGTCATACATTACAGCCTCAACATTTAAAATCTGAAGTCGTGCACAATTTTGGCAATCAAATATTTAAGTGTAACAGCTATCGTGTGTTTTATGTTAAGAAGGGATTTGGTGTAAAAATCTTCATCTTTGTAGAGAAATTAGCAGTTTTGGTGCCGATTCTGTCAAAATGAAAGGAAGAAACCCATTTATCAAGAAATAGACAGTATATTTGCTTTTGTTGACCACATCCATCTATCCATCTATCTCGAATATATTTAACACATCTCATATCTAATACATCGAATAATTCATTGTATGCATTAATTATCCATCCATTGCCGTTTGTCTTTCATCCATTCATGGTTCTTGCCACAAGGTAGTGCTGATCTTATGTGAATGCATCACTTTACTTTTTGTTTTTTTTTTACTGCCATGGACTTTTAAAAGAATGACATTTTGGTTGTGATAGTCAGTTTTAGAATGTGTTTACATTTAATTGAGTGTGGCATATGCATGTCATTTTACATAGTAAAGCCAATAAGGCAGCACAATGTAAATTAATACTGAATTCCTTTCATCACTTTGCTGCTGTGAAATGTAAATTTCTCCACTGTGAGACTAATAAAGGCATATCCAATCCAATCCAATTCCACAGAATTGGATTGCTTAGTGAAAGGATCTGAAAAAAGGATACGCAAGACCGTATTTCCCCCATTTGATTGGCATCCTAGGTAAATGTCATGACAGTATTACTAAAGGAACGTCTAACTAATGTGGCTTTATCTTCTAAACAGGCCCAGGCCAGAAGTGCAACACCTTTAGATGATGATCCTGAACTCCCAACGGTGAAGGATGTCAGCATGGCCTACTGCTCCATCGCTGAGCTTTACCTAACAGATCTCTGGTAACCGAGAACATCCTCAAACGTGTTGGACATATGTAATCTTTCTTCATGTCCCTATTTAGTTTAATGGTTTGGGATTTGTACATTTGTATGCAGCATGGAGGAGGGAGCTGCTAACAAGTGCAGCGAATTCATTGAGAAGGCGTTGCGGTATTACCCCGGCAACCCTGAAGGCCTCCAGCTCATGGCCAGCTACTTGTTCAGTACTGAGAAAAATCAGGTCAGGTCATACACGCATGCAGTCATGGGATAAATTATCAGCACATTAAAGAAAGAATATACAGAGTTAATTATTGTCAGCAAATTGAATTGTATGTCATTTATCGGCAGATGGACATTTATAACTTATCACTTGCCCACAGAAGGTTATTTGGGTACAAATGCCTATTATCAGGCAGATTTTTGAGAATGAGAGAGATAATAAGGTGCAGCTGAATAGACTGGATGAAGACAAAATATCCCAATAATATTTATTTCATTTGAAAATATGTTTAAATGATGACAAGATAAGTTTTTCAGCACAAGGACATTCACGACAAGTTCGAGTGTAGGTTTCCCCCGATTAACATATACGTCCTTTTGCCTAAAACTTGAATTGAGCAAAATACTCTCACATTCACTTCTGCTTACCACTAATGTTAAATCATTTCCAAAGAAATTCTGTGCGAAATGAGTTGGAGACATTCCACATATCAAGTAAAAGGGCACAAGCTGACCTTTTCAGGAAATGTCTTTTCTTTGTAAGAAGTGAGAAAATTATTTTGAGTTTCCAATTTAATTAAATCCTAATGAAGTCCTTCTGCTCAACCTTTTACAACCCATCCATTTCTACACACCTTTCTCTTTTTGACATTTTAATTTCACATATTATTAGTAATAAGAAAGAGTGCAACCCAGGCATTGGAATGGTTCTTGTGATGATTTTGCATGTGCAATCAATGACACCATTTTATTGCAAAATAATATTTCTGCAAATGATTAACTGGCTATTAGCTATCTATTAGCTTCCTTTCTTTCTATTTGAGTTACTTGCGGGTTGAGTGAACGGTGGCGCGTGTGGCTGCCGCTGCTTACCGACAGAAAAACTTATCCTGTTGCAGTAAAGTGACCTTGACAGTTTTGAAAGGCGCTTATAAATTAAACTAGAAATTAGAATTAAACTAGAAAGACTGACTTTAATAGAATGAATAACCTGACGACTTACACTGTGGATTAATATATCGGAATTTCTCAATGTTGAAACGTACTGTAATTGAATTTGGAAGGCACAGTGGGTTCGGTTCAATGGGAGCTGTTGTTTTTTTTCGTGGCAAATTTAAGATACATTTTACAAATCCAGAAGTCATCAATGTTTCTTTGGATTAAGGTCATGCGGAGAGATGTTAATGTTGTATTACAAAAAGTCCTTCCCCAAACAAGCCAACACATTTCTTAACCCATTTTGCAAATTTCCCCATTGTGTTTGCAAATTTCCCCATTGTGGGACGAATAAAGGTTTTCTGATTTTCTGATTCTGATTTACACTGAGCGTGTTCAAATGAACACAGATACATTCATTAAAAAAATCTAAATAAAATCAAAACAGTATCTAATACGTTCAAACGGAGTATATAATTCACAATAATATAATTATATACAATTAACAATAATTAATGTGGCAAGAAACAACGTGAATGCCTTTGAAAATGAATTTATCTGTGTTCATATAAACACGCTCGGCGTTAAACGTCAAGTGTAATTGCAACACGAAGTATCCGTTGCTAAACTGTAGGGGGCAGGCTTGCTCCAACATTGAGAATCCCATGTATAGGTTTTTGATTTCAGATTGTATACCACTGCAAGAATCCATCTCGCGCATTTTAATGAAGACGCTACACCCATTCGATACATATCATACATATCATCTAATAATATATTGAGTCATTAATATGCCTGTATAGCATCCTTCCCTGTCATGGTTATTTTTCTACTTCTTTATGCAACATTTATGTGTCCTTAGGAAGGCAAAGAGTACTTGTTGAAGAGTGTCAGACTGTGGCTACCTGCCCAGAAACCGACTCAAGCGTCCTTCAGTTTAGAAGATGAGATGCAGGTGAGTTGAAGTGACTCTATCATCGTTAGCATTGCTAATTTGTGCTGTATCGCCGCCTAGAGAAAGACTGTAATCGAGTTCTTTGCCACGAGCACAAACACCAGGATGGATAAAAAGAAGAAGAAAATTAAAGAAAGATTAGTTGAACTCATTCACTGCCAGATGATGTCCACTCCAGTACCAGGGTTTTTGACATTTACACTGAAATTGCAGGACCCTCAGAATATTAAGTTTTAGGACTACATAAACAAAGCAGCGTAAGAAACTTTAGACCCTCTTCTTTAATCAGAAAAAAAGTTTATTTGAGCTTACTTGGTTTGTAGAGTTATTTGCAATGAAAGTGGGGGCGGCTATACAGAAGGTCAATGCTGCCCCCACGTTGGAGGGAGAAACATTGCCAGACGTCTGACCGAAGCCTCAACGCACCCCCGGCATGAAAAAAAAACAAAACCCGAACACATTCGGGAATGTCATTCCACGTCATGCTATTCAATTCCCAAATGAATTCTGGAATGGCAGTGAATGAGTTAATTGTGGATCTGCCATTCATTTTTTTGTGTCTAAGTTGAAGTGGAGGTGAAGACTTGAAAATTCAATCTGTGACCTGTGTTTGCATACACAAATAGAGCCAATGCATTTATGACATGATACAACAATGCAACTGTGGCGCCGTCATTGCGTATCCTTTATCTTCCACAGCAGCTTGATCCACACTCGGACTGCTGTCATGTTCAGTCTGATTGATAACCACGTGGCTGCAGAATGTCCCGTACCTTGAAATTGCATCTTACCATTGTCAGAAATGTGCGGGAACCGTGGTTGTGTAATTACTGCGCGTTAAACATTATATAATATACTCCTTTTTTTCTCCCCATAGAATCACATCCCGCCATATGAATCCCGCATCACTACAGCCAAGCTTCTCATTGAAAGCGAGGAGTACGAGGTAAAAAAAAAAAAAAATATATATATATATATACAGTAAAGTCTCGTTATATCGATATCGGATATATCGATAGTCCCGGTTATATCGATACTATTTCTATGCACGCACGGAGAAAATTACATGCAAACAGGGTCGGATATATCGATAGTCCCGGTTATATCGATATTTTTTCGGACTCCCTTGAATATCGATATAACGAGACTTTACTGTATATGTGTATATATATATATATATATATATATATATATATATATATATATATATATATATATATATATATATATATATATATATATATATATATATATGTATGTATATATATATGTATGTATGTATGTATGTATGTATGTATGTATGTATGTATGTATGTATGTATGTATGTATGTATGTATGTATGTATGTATGTATGTATGTATGTATGTGTATATATATGCAGAGCTCAAACATTTCAGCTCTAGTTGTCGAGCTGTTTGGGTTTCGTGGCGGGAGGGCGGCAAAGCACGTTTTGCTTTCCAGCGAATCACTTAAAGGACAACCGACCTCACTTTTTTGTTTCTTAACTGACATCAGAAAAACGTTTTATAGCATCTAAAATACCCATAACACGCAGTATGATATTTTTATTCAAACCCAAAACACCAATGAAAATGACTTAAAGTGTCCAAAATCTGCAAAAAATGGAGGGCATTTTCAGAAAGTCCCGCCCCCAGTTCGTGACGTCACGCCAAGACGTCTAGCATTTCTGGAGAATCAAAACAATGGCTTCAGATTCGGAGAATATGCTTTCTTGTTACACCTCCAGTTATGAATATGATTCAAATAGTTCTGAAGAGGAAAGCATACATGTTTGCAATCAATTAAAGAATTTATTCCATGCCATTTTGAGGCAACATTGGGGAGAAACGATCACCAGAAAAGAGGCACAAAATGGCGACCTCCTGTGTACAATGTCTTTTTTTCGGTGTGGGGCGTTCCTTTAGTGACGTCACGTACGGACTCGTCACCAACTTGCAAATTTCCCCATTGTGGGACGAATAAAGGTTTTCTGAACTCAAAAACAAGACTTCCTGAATATTCAGCGCGAGTCTTAAAACGTAAAATATAGCTATATGTGGTGGAATCTTTTTAAAATACGCTCAGTAGAAGTCATTTGAAGCCATTTTACAAATTATGGACACAACTTGTCCGGACACGTCGGTTGTTTCTAGTTGTTAAAAGGTGGCAAGGTCATCGCTGGTCTTTATCCCCTTAAGAATCCAGTGTCAATAATTGAAGACTGGTATTTGGTGTGTGAGGTAATGCCCGAGGAGAGAACAAACTTAGCACTCAGTCAAGCAAAGACCTCCGCCAAGGTCGAACAATCAATTACAATATGTCAGTCGGACTAAAACATCACAACATGGTGGCAGATACTCTTAGTTGGCAAGGAAGCAAATTGGATGCCAACTCCCAAGCTACTTTTATTGAGCCTAGCTCCATTTATTGGATGTGAGTCAATGCCCAACTTCGGTCTAAAATACTGTATTTTTCGGACTTTAAGGCACACCTTCAATTAATAACATATTTGAAAACGTTTTCCATTAATAAGGTGCACTGGCTTATCAGGCACATAGCTCTTGAAAAAAATTAAAGGCTCTTAGGTGTCCCTTATAGTGCGGTAAATACGGTGCGTATGTCGTAACAGCTGACATCCTTTCACTATGCCATCCTTGTGCAGAGTATATTGAAAAATCGGAACAATCGAAGTTGTCAACGAATACTACTGACGTGGTACAATGTGCAATTTTTCCATAAATAACTAAATAAACAAATTGATTTATTAGAAGGGCGTGTGGCTCAAATCTCCTATTTTGGACTTTAGATTTTATTTATTTAAATAAGTCTTTGTGCAAAAATGTGCCCACTCCAGTGCCAGGGGTTTTGTCATTTACACTCAAATTGCAGGACCAATAGAATATTGAGTTGCACTACATAAACATTCAATACAGCGTTAGAAACCTTAGACTCTTATTTCATAAAAAGAAAAGTTAATCCCATATGGGCCTGGAGTTATCTGACCTTGAAATGGGGGTGGTTGTACAAAATACAATATAATACAACATATTGATTCATATAGTGCTTTAACAACAGCTGAAACTGTAACGAAGCGCTAACATGGACAGAAGACAAAAGCTGTCCCCTCGTGCAAGGGAAAAACTACAAACATAACATTTCCAGAGGTCTGACCAGCGCCTTATCGGCACCCCCTGTCAAGAAAACACAACACCCAAACAAATTCGTGAATGGCGCTCCACGTGACGCTTTTCAATTCTCGAATAAATTCGGGAATGCTTTTTCTTTTGGCTTTTGCCATCAGGTGTCTCCACAGCGAATCAATGTCCTCCATCTTCAGAGGTTTGATTGGCATGTTTGCTTTTGCCAAGCTTTTACTTCGGATTCCCTTTCTGACGCAACCCTCTGTATTCATCCGTGTTTGGGACCGGCACAATAAGACACTGGCTTGTGTCCCCTTGTGGCTACAGAACAAGCAACTTTATTAACTTAGTAAAGATGAAGATGCTCGATGAAAAGAAAATGACAGCAAAGATAATAGTCATAGGCAACATTCAAATAAAGTTAAATTACTTACCAATTGATGACAATGCTCTGATCTTACCGTGAAATGGACATCTCTTTCCCTAAATTTCAACACGTGATCGATCTGCAGAAATCACAACGTCCCCTCACCAGTGAGCGATATTGTAGAACAGGTGCACAGACAACTAACGGGTTGATGATCTCTGCACCAGTGATTCCCCCTCGGTGCAGTTCATAAATGGGAGAAGTTGCTGCCCTGATATCTTTGACACACTTGCCCTCGTAATCACCCATTAACCTCCCGTGTTAATTACCCTGATTCTTTTTTTTTGCAGCAAAATGCTTCTTGTCGCTTCAGTGCAAAACCTCACGCTCATTAGTGTTTGAAGTCATTTTCAATGATTTCCGCCACGCTAGAAGCAGTTTGGCTATTTTCTTTTCTGATTCGCTGATTAATTTGTGCTCGCTCTTGTTGAGAGATTTGCCGTTATTACACGACTCGGCGGTGGGGAGGGGAAGAACGGGCTGTCAGGTGAATCCGTGAAATGACAGCCGCTCAGTTTCACCATTTCTGACATGCCATTTGTCTTCATCCCAGCTGTCGGTGTCACCAGCTGCAGACGCTTGTGACTGCTTCATAAATAATAGCACAAGTGTTTTGCTGTGCGAGCATTTCTGCATTTGTATTCATTTAAAACATCTCGTAGAAGCTCGTGACAGAAAAGGCGTTGGCAATTTTTTATTATTGTCTGTCTTATTCCAGTCTTAGAATAATCTTGTTAAATACGGACGCACACGCACTCAACCAGGAGACTGGAGAGCCATTCACAACACTCCGGAAGTTTTAGGCTCATATTTTTTGTGCTCTGTAAAGTGTTTTGTTTTTTGTTTTTTTTTAGTTTGAAGGCAACCTCCTTAGCATGTTGCCAGTAACCGACCATTTGCTCATATGTTCCTCCCATCGCGTGGTTTGTTTGGTCTTACGGAAAGGCGACAAGGCTTTGACATCTTCACACTTTATCCATTTGCCAAAGAACCAAACTGCAAGTCGAAGCGATGCTATTTTGGAAGAGCAACAGTGTTAGCAGAAAAACACCTGTTTGTGTCGAGCTCTTTGTCTGATGGGTCCAGTTTGGTCCCTCCACTCGCATGAGGGTTGAAATTGGTGGAAATGAAAGGTTTGCCAAAACAAGTAAAGTGATACTTCAGTTTACGAACTTAGTTGGTTCCCAGAAAGTGCGTGTAAGGCGGAATGTTTGTCTGCCAAACATTTCCCATAAGAAACCATTAAAAATGAGAATAATCCGTTCCCAGGTCCCCAGAAAACATAATTTTCTACAAAATAAGCCTTAAAAGTGCACAAAATATAACTTATTTTATGTATAATAAGTGTGCTATTGGATTGTAATTAAAAAAATAAACTGAACTATATAGTAAAGTCGTTTTATTTACCCTTGTGATGGTCATTAATGTAGTTGCCTCTTGATGATATCCGAGTGAAGTTGCCGTACTTGTTCGCCGATAATACCCTCACTGTTTCCTGCTAGCTGCTTTTCGTTAATCCAAATCAACACAAGTTTTTCAACCTCTTCTATTGCCTGAGACCGTTGCTCAGACAACACGTCACACAACGCTGAGTCACACAAACGCACACCTCGCTCGTGTTTTTTGAAGCGCACCGGACTATAAGGCGCACCTTCAATGAAAACCGTTTTAGTATAATATATAAATATACTGTATAAAAGTTTTCCAAATATAAGGCACACCACATTATAAGGTGCTACAGTTGAGGGCCTGGGGTTACGCACCACAGGGGGAAATTGAGTTTGTGGCTGCTGACAGTAATTGTGAGACCTGTTGTGGCTCAAAAATGCTTCACATATAAGGCCCACCTGCGTATAAGGGGCAGGGTTATCTTTTTAAAGAAAATGAAGGGTTTTGGGTGTGCCTTATACACCGGAAAATACAGTATTTTAAAAGGGTCAGTTTTAATCCTGATAAAATGATGTAGTTTACACCACCTTATCATTTTTAAATCATTGGCATCTGTTTGGCTTTCTTTCATATTGAAGCCTCGGGACAGCACTAATTTACCTAAGGAAGCAGACAGACATACAGACAGTCAATCAGACAGACAGGCTATGTCACATGACAGCTATTAAGGTGTCTTTCAGCATACTTAATAGCAGATGGCTGGTTCCCCTCCCCTGCTCTTGTAACTCATGTTTACTTTTTTTGTCATTGACCGTTTGTGTTGTGAAATGTAGCTCACTATGACATGCCACTCATACTTTCCAATGAGTCTGACCTGCCAGCGTCTGATTTATTTACTGAAGTGATACTCTGTGTGCATTAGTGTTCCCATGGTGCAGGTATTGGTTGACGTAGTTCGCGGAGCGATTTGTCTTTCACGTCTCTTCCGCCTCCTGCTGCTAAAATGCAAGCGAATTGCCCGCAGATAGCTCAAAGTGCGCATGACGGCTATTAAAAATGACTTCCTCCCGACTTGCGAGGTGTTGAAATAAAGAGGTCACCGTGTACGTAGCGACTTTGAGGCGTGTGCATTTATCTTTCGTGGCGCCGCTTGTTCACTGACCACTTTTTGTGTTCTTTATGATGCAGCGTTTTGTCCCATCTTCTCAGCATGCGGCCACTCTCTCCTTCCCTTCGCCGTGCAGATGTATTAATCTTCTTGCTTGTTGTTGTTTAGTGTGAAGCGGCTTAAGATCTGAATCTTTAATCACGGGGGCCCCTCGGGTTGACCAATGTAGTTAGAAAGCTCGGCACTTGGCAATGATGGAACGATTATGGCTGCTCACTTATCATAGCTCCCAGATATCTCTTGTTCTATTTTTGTTAATCTAAAAAATGGCTGTTTTATGACTGGTTCACACCACATCTCTCAATCCTTCCTGCATCAAATGATTATTTGTCACGGTTGTGATCGTCAAATGGATATTTCTGAGGCTGGGCATGAAACCATCCATCACCTTCTGGGATTCCGTGTTTTTGTTTGGTTCTTTTTTTTAATTAGACATCAATTAATTAAAGACTGCAGGTTTTCATCTGATAATAAGTCCCAACAATCACCCAACTGAAATGGGCATTTACACACCCTTAACGAGATATTCTCAATTAACCTGTCTCTCCCTCCCTCTGTGCATCCTAGCACCTCTTTCTTTATTGCCTCCACAGGCACACGGGTTTAATGAACAGAGAAGTCAAAAGAGCAAAGGAGAAGGGAGGTGGAATTCGGAAGCTCTCCAGCAAATAGCACAGCTATAACAAGAGCTTGTAATATTTAGAAATGTTTTTCAGTGAGAGACACACACACCCACACGCATGCACGTGATTGCAACAAAATGTCAGAATGTGTTGCTTAAAATATCTTTGTGATAATACAGTGATACCTCGGCTAAGAACGCTTTAGCTAACGAACTTTTAACCTTACGAACGTTAAATTGGCGAGAATATAATCTTGGCATACAAACTATTTGCCAGGAAACACACAGAGCGCCACAGTGAGTGATGTTCGCGAACGAGCCGGTTCTTGGAGCTCCTGAAATGGCAGCCGGCTTTTTTTCCCCTCTATTCCCTGCCCCCAGTCTTCGGTTAAAGCCGCACGTGATTGGTCAAGATCCATGGTAGAGGAGGTAGGGGACACACGCAGCAGTGAGCAGGGGGAGGGGTTACAGAAACACACACACGAAAGGGAGATGACAGAGCTTGAAACAAAAAACAAAAGTGAAAAAAGAACAAGTGAAATGGTGAAAAAATGGATAGAAAACGCAGTGAAATTTGGACTTATTGATAGTTCAAAGGCAGAGTGTAGACTCCCAGGTTAAAAT
The DNA here is from genome assembly GCF_051943395.1 of Hippocampus bargibanti. NCBI lineage: Eukaryota > Metazoa > Chordata > Actinopteri > Syngnathiformes > Syngnathidae > Hippocampus > Hippocampus bargibanti. The sequence goes on along the minus strand of NC_142739.1, from coordinate 23,267,970 downwards.
ATCCCATCAATCATGCTCCACAAATAATCCGCACAAGCCATCCGTACAATTTGAAGAGAACAGACAAGCAAGGGACCCAGCTATTAATGAAGTTCCTTGTGTGTCTGCCTGCATCTGCTGCTGTTGCAATATCACAACTTCTAAGATGTACAACTTAGAGGTCCTTGAGACCCTTCATGCAAAAAGCTATCCATTCCATCAAGCCATCAACGACCACCACAAAGGTAAATAAAATGACTTTATTATACCGTACAGTTTATTTATTTAATTGCAATACCATAGCACATTTATTATACATAAAATAAGGTATATTGTTTGTATTTGTAAGGCTTATCGAGTTGAAAAATATGTTTTATGGGGACCTGGGAATGGATTATTATCATTTTAATGGTTAACTATGGGAAATTAATGTTTGGAATGCACACTTTTCACCTTACGCACACTTTCTGGGAACCAATTAGTTTTGTAAGCCAAGGTATCACTGTATTTAGTTTTATCGGCGAGCCAGATGCAATCATCAAAAGAGCCATATATGGCTCGCGAGCCATAGGTTCCCGACCCCTGCTTTAGTGGAACTGCAGTGTGTGTTTTTGCTTGCTCCACTATGAGGGCCTTTTTATTCTTGCCCTTCACCACGGGTGATTGGCTAACAGTCGCCTCCAACCTCAAGTTGACAAAAATCAATAAATCATCACTAGGGCCTTTCAAGCACACGCAGCAAAGCAAACGAAGCCTACCTACGTCAAGGTCTGCGTTCCACAATAGAACCTTCCCACACCAACTGACCCAAACAATGACGCTCTATCGCAAAAAGGTCACCCCGCGTTTGACTTCTTTCACAGCTCAAAAGCCCCCCCCCCCCCCAGGGAGCCAAAGAGAACAATTTAGAAAAATACGCCTAAAGCGGGGAGAAATTTGGACGCCACTATTTGGATTTATCGGAGCGTGGAGTTGCGAGACGGGCGGAAACAAACAGTGGATTGACTTTAAATGTCATTAAATAGATTAAAAACGCTATCGGGTAGAACAGCTAAAGTGCCTATTGACTGCGCAATAAGCACTGCTTGAGCGTGTATGTCGATGGCTTGTGCCTGTTGTCTTTGTATCTACAGCTTTGTGGATATTGGATGCAAGGCTGGCCAAATGCTTATCAGATCCTTGGAATCCCTTTGATTGATCTGCCTATCAAAGAGATTGACTGGTCTGTGTGTGCTTCTGCTGGATTTGTTTCCCCCCCCCTGTCTTTGCAAAGCATTTTCCAACTTTTCATTCTGTGATTTTTTTGTCTTTCTTTGTGCTTCATTATAGTTGGCAGTGGAAGTACTTGAAGGGCTTCTGGAAGAGGATGATGAGGTTGTTCAGGTAGGCACTAAGGCAAAAGTCCCGCTATTCTCTTCAGAATAATATTTACAGTATTTCCCGGTGTATAGGGCGCACCTAAGTATAAGGCATAACAGTAGAGTGGGGTTATGTACGACTTCTACGGGGTGGAAATGGAGTCGGTGGCTGCTGACAGTAGTTGCGAGACCTGTTGTGGCTCAATATTACCATATTTTACGGTGTATAATGCACAGCGGAGTATATGGCGCGCCCCCATGAATGGTGTATTTTCAAACTTTTTACATATAGAAGGCGCATCGGACTATGAGGTGCACCTTCATAGAATGATCCCCCCCCCCCCCCAAATATAACATATACATATATCAACGTTTTCTAAATATAAGGCACACCACATTATGAGGTGTTACAGCACAGGCTGGGGTTACGCACGACTTCTACAGATTGGAAATATAATCAGTGGCTGCTGACAGTAGTTGCGAGACCTGTTGTGGCTCAATATCACCGTATGGAATGGTGCATTTCCAAACGTTCCACATTTAAGGCGCACCAGACGATAAGGCACACCTTTAATGAATTAAAAATGTTTTCCAAATAGCATATATAAGGAAACACCATATCCACAGTAAATATATTAGTGAGACCACTGTTCACACATGAAAATATTTGACGGCCTGATCAGGGAGTTATTCAAGGAAAATAAAATAGTTTGTAATCACCATCCATCCATTTTCCGTAATGCTTATTCCTCATTAGGGTCGCGGGGGTTGCTGGAGCCAATCCCAGCTGTCTTCAGGCACGAGGCGGGGGATACCCTGAATTGGTTGCCAGCCAATCGCAGGGCACACTCGCACTTAGGGACAATTTGGAGTCTTCAATCTGCCTGCCATGCATGTTTTTTGGAATGTGGGAGGAAACCGGGGGACGCGGAGAAAGCCCACGTGGGCCCGGGGAGAACATGCAAACTCCACACAGGGAGGCCGGACCGTGACGCGAACCGGCGACCTCTGCACTGTGAGGCCGATGTGCTAACCACTTGACTACCGGGCCACCCGATTGCAATTACTGTATTTCCATATGTGATTACTATAAAGCTCACCTTCAATAAATGAAAAAAGTTTTACAAATATATAAATGTACGCAAATGTATGTATAATGGTATGCACCCACTGGATGGAATTATGCTCAAGGGAATACAATACATTACTACACAACTTAATTTATAGAACGCTTTCGCAACCGCTGCAGCTGTAACAACGCACTTTTTTGAACTTTCAAAATATGACCTCCATGTAATCAGACTATTGCTACATATATAAGGCGCATCAAATTTTTGGGAACATTTTGGGGAAAATTTCATGTATTTCTGTGCGCCTTTTGGTGTGGAAAATACATGTGGTTTGTTCCTTCATATAGCTGACAGCTTCTTGTAATCATAGAAACAATTGTAATTTGGGAGTCTTATTTTGGGTCACCAAATCTCATTTTCATCTTCACGTTAAAGCATTTTGTGTTTGTTGAAATGGCTAAGACACCAAAATTCCAAAATAAGATACAGTGATACCTCGGTTTACGAACGCTTTAGCTCATGAAATGTTCGCCTTACGAACATTACATTTGCGAGAATATAACCTTGGCATAAAAACTAGTTTTTTGGCGGATGAACCAAACCACACAGCTTGTGGGTTTGGTGGGTGGAGTACTAGTTTTTGGCGGATTAACACCAAGCCACATGGTCAAACAGCGCCACAGTGGCTGGCGTACTATTTTTCCACACCCCCTTTGGGTTTGCTATCGAGTGAAATACTTTTAAAAAAATACCCCACCACAGACAAGCGTTTTTATTACAATACAATAGCACATTTATTATACGTAAAAAAAAACGTTTGTGTAGAAGGCTTGTTTAGTCGAAGATTATGTTTTATGGGGAACGGACTATTCTCATTTTTAATGGTTTCTGATGGTAAATAAATGTTTGGCAGACAAACCTTTCGCCTTACACACACTTTCTGGTAACCAATTAATAAGTGCGTAAGCTGAGGTATTACTGTATGAGTAATTTATATTCCTTACGCCTAGAACACTCAAGATTTTCCCATTTGTTTGATCTGCTGCACTCCATTTTATCAAATACAGTCTGCATTAGGAGACAAAAAAAGACTAGCCCTAATGCTTCTTTGCTGCACTGAACCGGCTCATTGTTTTTCGGGTCGTCTCAACAACAGTCGGCAGTCAAGCAGACAGACGAACCACCCACAGAGCAAACAATACCTCTTTCGGCAATGGCGTTCGGAGTTACTTTCACTTTTAAATTGATGTTCACTTCACAAGTCAGCTGTTGGGATTGACTGCTGTTTCCCCTCACTTGTGCGAGCAATTGAGCGGAGAGCTTTGTAGACAGGATTACTTACAGGAATATCAATCTTCTTTTCCTGATCCCCTCCCACCCCAAATTGTCTGGCCCTAGGAAAAAGAACGAAATTTGCTGAAGTGTAATAAATAACCCCAGAAAAAATTGGATATCCTTTCACAAAAGCAGTGATGTGAGGAAACAACACTCTTTCCTTAGAGTTTGGAGTTTTGGGGGTTCTAATCCCAACTGCCATCTACTGTTAATTGAAGACTCTAAATTGTTCATAAGTGTAACATTGTGTTCTGAGGTGTGAATTTTTTGTAATAAGAGAGCTGATGTACGTGGAACTGTCGCGGCTTGGAATTGAAGCGGATTTACGTGGGGCAGGAGATATGACACAATCTCTTTTCGTCAATGGATTCTACAGCTTCGTGTTTGCTTTTAACATTTAGCTTATAGCAGACGTGCACATTCCACCATGACGTCTCTGATCCACTGGTGAAAAGGACACTTCACATTTTTCGTTTAGTTTTTTTACTTCAAGATGGCGCCACGAGCGTGGCTGCCTTTACTGCAGCTCCTATATTTGGTTTTCTACTTCTTCCTTTCCTTTCCTCTTACTTTCATCACTTTGCTGCTGTAAAATGTAAAATTCTCCTCTGCAAGACTAAAGGCTAACTAATAAGAATAAGAATAAAAATGGTAATAACTGTAATGATAATAGTCATAATGATAGTAATCATAGTAATACAGTGAAACCTCGGTTTACGAACCCCTTGGCTTAGGAACGTTTCAGCTTCCGAACGTTACATTTATGAAAATTTTACCTTGGCAGACGAACTATTTTTCGGGATACACACGGAGCTGCCACAATGAGTGATGTGTCGTTCGCGAACGAGCCCGTTCTCCTCACAAGAAAATGGTGGCCACTGTTTTTGTCCTATATTCCCCGCCCCCAGTCTTCGGTTAAAGCCACGTGAATGGTCAAGAACGCAGCAGTGGGTTACAGATGGAGTGAGAGTGAGGCCATTCTCCCGAAAACAAAATGGCGTATTCAGTTAAAGCCGCGTAATTGGTCAAGAACCCAGCAGTGGGGGGGAGGGTTAAACATTAAAGAGACAGGCAGACATCGAGAGAGTGAGAAAACACACACACAAGCAAGGGAGATGACAGAGCTTGAAACAAAAAAACAAAAGGGTGAGAGTGTGAGAATAGTGAGAAAATGGATAGAAAACAGTGAAAATATCCCATCAATCAGGCTCCACAAATAACCCGCACAAGTCATCTGTACACTTGATGCAAAAAGCTATCAACCCAGCTAAACAGATCACAATTGATGAAGAACTAGATACAATTATCACAGAGAAAGCATCGACAAGGGATCATTCCTCAAGATGGTGAAAGAAGCCTATGTTCCTCATCAAGTGTTTAATGCTGAGGAAACCGGACACTTCACATCAAGCCATTAACGACCACAAAGGTAAATAAAATAACTTTATTGTACAGTACAGTTTATTTCTTTAATCATAATACTATACCACATTTATTATACATAAAATAAGGTATATTTTGTGTAGTTTTAAGGCTTAGAAAATTAGAAAGTAGAAAATTATATTTTATGGGGACCTGGGAAGGGATTATTCTCATTTTAATGGTTTCTGATGGGAAATTAATGTTTGGGATACACACTTTTCGCCTTACACACTGTCTGGGAACCAATTAAGTTCGTAAGCCAAGGTCCTACTGTAGTATTAATAATAATAGTAAGAGTAATAATCAATCAAATCATAATGACAGACACCCACGCACATTTGGGGGTGGTGTTCTATTAATTAAAAATGTCAAATGGGGTCATCTTTTACCAAAACAGTTTTGCAAGCAAAAAGTGAGAGGACACTTTCAACTAAGTTGCTTTAGTTCGACTGCAGTGGATGTGTTTTCATGCCCGCATGAAAACATGTCTGCTCTTCGTGTCTGAAACTGCATGTTCATCAGAGAGGGGCATGACTGGCAGACTTTTTCTGTGCACGAATGAGAACTCTGTGGTCCCTCAGCACTTGAAAATCCCCCCCGGTGAGCGATGCAGAAAGCCAAGGTGTGCCACTGAGTGTCAAAGAGCACAACATTGTCTCTCCCACACTCTCCCTCAGGCTCACACACATGCTCACACACACATACCTCATCTGACAGATTGAGAGCAGTCATCAGGGGGCTGAACTTTAAAATTTACTGTGGAGATTCCGCGGTGACAATGCAAATTTGCAAATGCAGCCCCTCCAGTCTACACATACCAACCAACAGTTTATATATATATATATACAGTAAAGTCTCGTTATATCGATATTCAAGGGAGTCCGAAAAAATATCGATATAACCGGGACTATCGATATATCCGACCCTGTTTGCATGTAATTTTCTCCGTGCGTGCATAGAAATAGTATCGATATAACCGGGACTATCAATATATCCGATATCGATATAACGAGAGAGAGAGAGAGAGGCTGCAGGGTGTAAGATGCTGGCAGGGAAAGCCTACATGGAGCGCCATAACCAGGTGGCTGGCATAGTCTACCGAAACATCTGTGCGGAGTATGGACTGGAAACCCCAAGGTCAAAATGGGAAACACCTCCCAAGGTGGTGGAGAATGACCGAGCAAAGATCCTGTGGGACTTCCAGATACAGCGACAAGATGGTAATGGCCAACCAGATATCGTGCTCATAGATAAAGGGGAAAAGAAAGCCGTTGTCGTGGATGTAGCGGTCCAGAGTGATGGAAACATCAGAAAGAAGGAACATGAGAAAATCGAGAAATACCAAGGGCTCAGAGAGGAGCTGGAAAGAGCCTGGAAGGTAAAGGTGACAGTCGTGCCTGTGGTGGTCAGAGCACTCGGGGCAGTGACCCCCAAACTCGACGAGTGGTTGCAACAGATCCCGGGAACAACATCGAATATCTCGGTCCAGAAAAGCGCAGTGCTGGGAACAGCACGGATACTGCGCAGAACCCTCAAGCTTCCTGGACTCTGGTAGAGGACCCGAGCTAAAATGGGGGACAGACACCACCCATGGTGGGTGAGACGCGGATTTATATATATATATATATATATATATATATATATATATATATATATATATATCACTGATACTGGCAGTGGAAGTTTCTGCCTGATTAATCCAAATGGGAACGAGAGTCTGATGATTGCAGAAATGGTTTACTGCTGGAGTGTATATATTTTAGACGTGGAGATATCAGTTTGATTTTGCTAATTTCTTTGTCAACTTAAACACACTTTGAAAAGCGTGTTTGAATTTTGCTGAGATGTGAATGTCACAAGCACTTTGAGCGTGGGTCAAAAATTCTTGCTTTTTCTAAATATTGATGCAGTTTTGAAAACTGTTGCATTTGGCCTTGTTGTAGCCTGAATGAGTCAGGTTAAAACCCTATATCACTCTCAGCATGCTGACAAAAGAAGCAAAATGACCAGAGTCCAATTCACACGATAAACCAGAAGCAAGATCAAATAACTAAATCATGACTATACAGACAAAACGTGGAATTAAGGAAACAAGAACACTGTTAACAAGAGCGAGATGTCATAAAAACAAACATTTGAGAAGGAGCAGCAACAAGGTCAATAGTCTGACAAGTAATCGGCAGCTTGGCAGTCGTTAAATGCTTAGCTAATGAAAATTGGCAGCAGACGTGCCAGAATGAGTTGCACCTCATTGTTTTCTGTTTTTATTTATGCTTGTTTCAGTGTCCCAATATTATTAGAATTTGGTTTTATAGATGAGCAGGAATGAGTACATTAGAGGGACAACTCATATTAGAGGCTTTGGAGAGAAAGTCAGAGAGGCCAGACTGAGATGGTTTGGACATGTCCAGAGGAGAGAGAGTGACTATATCGGGAGAAGGATGCTGAGCCTTGAACTGCCAGGCAGGAGACCGAGAGGAAGACCGAAGAGGAGGTTTATGGATGTGGTCAAAGAGAACATGAAGGTAGCTGGTGTGAGAGAAGAGGATGCGCAAAACCGGGATAGATGGAGGACATCGATTCGCTGTGGCGACCCCTAAGGGTAAAAGCCGAAAGGAAAAGAAGGTTTTCTATATGAGCAGGATGTCGAGCAACTTTACAGACTGGAACCAAGGCTCATCTTGAGCTAGTCAAAGTGACCTAGGAAAATATCTTGTATGCGACCTAATTATTTCTCATCAATTGCTTGGAACCATTTAGTGAAGCCGGAGAGACACCTTGACATGCAGCACAAGGTTTTTAAACACAACACTTGGTGTACTATGCACACAATAAAGCAGTATTAGATGTAATTATTTTTTCTTTTTCTTTGGAGATGACCCCGATCGATTTAAGTGTTTTGGTATTTGGCTAAGTTTGACTTAGGGCAATATGCACACTTGCATATAAGGCGCACGGTCATCTTTTGAAGACAATGGAGGCTTTAGCGCGCGCCTTATACAACAGAAAATACGGTAATTAGTAAGTGGCCAATTCCAGACATCCAAAAATTAGTTTTTCACAGAGTGGAATATGCGAGTGCAAGTGTTACAGCAAACTGGAATTAGAGGGCCGTTGGGGAAAATTCACTGTAATTGGGAGCAGCTGGCCATGACATCAATAAACTACAAAAATGGTTCATTGTGCTAATGCGGTTATTCTTTTTTTTAAACAAATATAAATCATGAACATCTCAAAGGATTTTAATTAAAAAGTACTGTGGCACCCCTAAAGCGGGATTGTGGGATGAAATTGCAGGTGTCATAAATGTGAAAGCTTATCTTGGCTCCGACGCGAACATGGTAATCATCATTTGAATGCAACATTGCATTGTGCAAACATTTTACGCTGATGTTGTCCATGAATAGCCTTCAGTAAATGCCGCTCTCATTATTTGCCACTTTCTGTATATTTCTGCCGTTGACAGCAATGGGGAAAATGTGTCATTTTCCAGGCGGTTAGTGCCTGAGGGGAATGGAATGTTACATGCCTTGTAAGCATCCTTAAGCAGGTTTGTTGCCGAGCTGTAATTAGTATCATAGTGCTCATATAGAAATGCTCAACATAAAAGCATGTGGTACTTTGACCTTCACTTTCACATTGACTGCACAACATCTTGAAATGGGCACATTTTGTCATTGTATCTGCGTTATCGACTAAAAATGTGATCTGTTCTGTTCAGCGTTGTTTGCAGTGTGCATACAAACACTGAACCATGCTGAAATGAGATTTTCACTTTATTTCAAAAGTAGAATGATCCAGAAAGAAAGCTGTTTTATGCACCTGTGAGCTTCTTGAGACTGCTCGAAAAGAATTGGCATACCAATGCGCCATGTTTCTTATTTGTATTGGACGACTAATTATCGGAGGTTATAGATTTAAAAAACATATTTAGCCCCGGGTAAAGTCAGTGTAATGGTCCCAGTAACGCCTCTGATTTTCGTTGCAGATCAAGCGATTGTCCTGGGGCAAATTCATTTGCATTGTAATGCTTTTTTTCTTCCAATATTTCATCGCTGTTGCGCTTTTTTGTTTATAGATCTAAGAAACTAACATCAGCAAAACTTTTTTTCATTTGGAAAGTATCATATTTTCCAGTGTATAAGGCGCACCCAAAAGCCTTGACTTCAAAAGATGACCCTGCGCCTTATACACAGATGCGCCTTATATGTGAATATTGAGCCACAACAGGTCAAGTTTCCCCTGTAGAAAAAGTGGTTCCGTAACCCAAACCTCTACTGTAGCATCTTATAATGTGGTGTGCCTTATATTTAGAAAACTTTATATATTTATACATTTTATTTGGAAAACTTTTTTTCATTCATTTAAGGTGCGCCTTATAGTTCGGTGCATCTTATACATGTATGTAAAAAGTTTTAAAATAAACTATTCATTGGGGGTGCGCCTTATACTGTGGTGCGCCTTATACACCGGAAAACACGGTAATCGTATTGTCATCGGATTATGTTTTTGCATCACTACACAAAAAGGAACGGGAGAAGGTCAACAAAGAATGCTATTTAGATTCCTCCACTTTCTGAAATAATAATAATAAGAATACAGTGATACCTTGGCTTACGAACTTAAATTGTTACCAGAAAGTGTGTTTAAGGCTAAAAGTGTGTATTCCAAACATCAATTCCCCATGGGAAACAATTAAAATGAGAATAATCAGTTCCCAGTTCCCCATAAAACATAATTTTCAACTAAATAAGCCTTAAAACTACACACAACATACATTATTTTATGTATAATAGATGTGCTATGGTATTGTAATTAAAGAAATAAACTGTACTGTATAATAAAGTCATTTTATTTACCTTTGTGATGGTCGTTGATGGCTTGATGGAATGGATATCTTTTTGCATAAATTGTCTCAAGGAGCTCTGGGTTGTACATCTTGGAAGTTGTGATATTACAACAGCAACAGATGCACGGAGACACACTAGAAACTTCATTAATAGCTGGTTTCCCTTGCTTGTCTTTTCCCTTCAAATTGTACAGATGGCTTGTGCAGGTTATTTGTGGAGCCTGATTGATGGGATATTTTAACCTTGCAGTCTACACTCAGCCTTTTAACTATCAATAAAGTTGAAACGAGTCCAAATTTCACTGTTTTATAATAATAATAATAAATTTCATTTGTAAGTTTTCTATCCACCTTCTCACCTTTGCACTTTTGTTTTTTGTTTCAAGCTCTGTCGTCTGCCTTTCCTGTTCATGTGCAGCTCTGTGTTTCAGTTAACCCCCCCCCCCCCCCCCCCCCCCCCCCCGCCACTGCTGTGTGTGTCCCCTCCCTCCTCTCCCATGGATCTTGACCAATCACGTGCGGCTTTCACCGAAGACTGGGGTCGGGGAATAGAGGACAAAAAAAGTCGGCTGCCATTTCCAGCTTCTTTTTAGGAGCTCCAAGAACCGGCTCGTTTGCGAACGACACAGCACTCATTGTGGCGCTCCGTGTATTTCCCGAAAAAACTTTTATATGCCAAGATTATATTGTCGCAAATTTAACGTTCGTAAGGCGAAAGGTTCGGTAGCTAAAGCGTTTGTAAGCCGAGGTATCACTGTACATATTTTTACTCTCTATGTCTCCCAGGTGTGGTATCTCTCTGGTTGGGTTTGCTACCTGCAGTTAGAGAGAGCCAAAGAACAGCAGGAAAGAGAGGGGGGAGCACTCACAGAAGTGGAGGAAGAGGAACGGTCAGCGCTCAAGGAAGCGGCCCGATTGCATTTGACAAATGCAAAGAAGGTAACATTGATGAAATATTTCAACTACTTTTGATGGAAGCAGTACACTTCACTCATACACAGCGTCTTTTTATATTTCTATTTTATTTACGCTTACCACTTTTCACAAGTAACATGGAGGCCTTCTTTTGTGAGAGTGACAAATCCGACTTGCGAGGCCGCATTTTCCATGATGTCCAAACCAGCAGGAGATGGCTCAACTTAACATTCAGTCGCTTAGCAACCAATGTCAAGTACTGTACAGGCAAGCTTTGGCCATGTCGCTGTCACCGCGCTGCGCTGCACGCCATCTAAACCAAGTTGCAGTGTGTAATCGGCCTTCGAAAAAAGTTAACGAGTAAATCGCGGCAAATCAGTCAAGCAACTTTCAGAAACGAGTGCGAACATCTAACTCATTCACTGCCAGATGATGTTGCAAAAATGTCTCCATTCCTATGCCAGGGTTTTTGTCATTTTCACTCAAATTGCAGGACCCACAGAATATTGAGTTTTTGGACTCTATAAACACTTAATGCAGCGTAAGATACCTTATACTCTCTTCTTTCATTAGAAAAAAAATAGTTAATTCCGAAGTTATATATGGGTCTGGAGTTATCTGAGCTTGAAATGGGGGTGACTGTACAACATACAAAATACATACATATCGATTTATATTGCGCTTAAACAACAGCTGAAGTTGTAACAAAGCGCTAACATGGACAAAAGGCAAATGCTGCTCCCTCGTGGAAGGGAAAAAACAATGCCACAGGTCTGACCAGGGATTTATCGGCAACACCCGCAAGAAAAAACAAAACCCGAACAAATTTGAGAATGGCGCTCCACGCTCTATCTATCTGTCTCGCTAGCTAGCTATTGAGCTGTCTATCTATTGAGCTGTTTGTCTATCTTTCTCGCAAGCTATCTAGCTATTTATTTATTTATTTATTTATTTATTTATTTATTTATTTACTTATGTACCGTATTTATTCGAATATAACGTGGAAAATGTTCGACCTAAAAAGAACTAAAGGTTTGGGTGCGCATTCTAAACGAGGCCTGGGAAAGAAATTCTCATATATATATTTAATGCTTCATCCCTTCCAGGAGGGGGCAGCATTTCCAGGGGTATTCTCGCCCTTCAGTTTCGATTCTCGGAAAGACCCGGATCACGCACATTCCTTTATTTTATTGTTGATTACCATTTCTTTAGCTACACTTCATTTCCTTTCCTCGCCCACACTGAAACGTGAGTTAAGCATTGCTGTTTTGCACAATTACCAATATCCAGACTTTTTATTCAGTGTGAAATTGTCATTCACTGTTTACATTGTCAATAAATGATTTTTATCATGGACGCATGTGTTGTCGCTTACAACGCTTGGTCTGAGCCGAGAAAAAGTGAAACAAAATTTTATACCAATTTTTAATTGAAAATTAGGGGTGCGCGTTATACACACGTGTGCAAGTCAAAGTCAGCTTTATTGTCAAATATGCTAATATGCATGACATACAGCACAGATGAAATTACTGTCCTCTCGGACCCAGCATGCAAGGCACTTATGACTTTAACAAACATAATAAACATGAGAATGCCAATTTGCCGGTTATACTCGAATAATAGCGGTACTTACATACTTTCCTACTACTTACCTACTTACTTTCCTACTTACTTATCTACTTACCTACTTACTTACCTTCTTACTTACCTACTTGCATACATACTTAAATAACTAATGAACGACAGACAGAAATGGTTATAATGAAGTAGACGTACCGGTCAGATCTGCCATGTTGGTGCTCGACTAAGGAACATTCCGGTGTGCGAACAATTCAGGTTATGTCACCAGCATCCTCTTGTAAACAACAGGGCCCCCGGGGGATGTGTGGGTTAGGTGTGAGGAAAGAGTGCTTGAGGCTACATGAACGAAGAGCAAAGTGGACCTTGAAAAAGTAATGTGATTACACACTCAAGCACACAACGCTTCTCGTGGCAGCTCTTCGTGCCGTGAAAAGATGAAAAATGAAATAAGATCTGACCTTGGCGTCATCGTGTGCAGAAGTGTTGAAAGGTTGTGTCGATATATAGCGAACTTAGTCATACCTTTTTTAAGTGTGTGACACAGGGAAACACAGGGTTTAAGATTTCTACTTCAGATAAAATAGCAGATGTGTCTTCAAAGATCCAAGCGTGGTGTCACGAGATATATATGTCTTGCATGTCTTTTGAACTGGCCTCTCCGATTACCCTCTTGAGCTTGTGGAATAAGAGGAAAATAACGTTAATAAGAAGGTTTCTCCAGTACAGTGATGTGTGCTGAAGGCATTATGAGCTGCCATGTTGCCATGCTCAAGCAGTCACGAGTAGTCCTGCCAGAACTAGAGCCTCTTTGTGCATGCTGGTTTATCATCTGGCCCTCACTGAAGGGAACAACTCACTCAGCATTCTTCAAACTCTATATATAACAATCTCTTGGTCTGAGCATTTAAAATCCCTTACTTTTGATCAAAATGTATCCTGTGACTATAAAGTGACCTTCAGTTTTGAAAGGCGATTAAAAATGAAATGTATTATTATTAAAAGCCACCAATGTGCTTTAGAATCTGACACATTCTAGATATCGATCAATATTGTCATATCTTGGATTTGCCGTATTTTAAATGTGCTTCGTTCTAGCTGTAGCGGTTGTGAAGGTACTATATTACTTGTAATTGTATGAATTTGAAGAAGACATTAAAATGTTTCATATTACCGTATTTTCCGGTGTAAAAGGTGCGAAGTAAGGCGCACCCCCAATGAATTTTGTCTTTTCAAACTGTTTCCATTTATAAGGCGCACCTTGAAGGAATGAAAAAAGTTACCCAGAAATAATATATACAATTTTTTTCCCAAAGTTTTCCAAAAATAAGGCAAACCACATTATAAGGCGCCACAGTAGCGGCTGGGGTTATGCACTACTTATGTTTTATAAGGGGAAATGGCGTCGGTAGCTGCTGACAGTAGTTGCCAGACCTTTTGTAGCTCAATATTACTTCACATTTAAGGCATACCTGCGTATATGGCGCAGGGCCATCTTTCGGAGAAAATCAAGGCTTTTGGGTGTGCCCTATTGACCAGAAAATACAGTGGATATTTTGGTCTCTGACTTTGTAACTTATATATCCTAAGTTGAGTGGTATTATAGTGCACTTATAAAAATAAAAATTCAAGATTTCCCACTTTTCATTGTGCAGTAATTCTTGACACTTATGGTATTTGTTAAAAGTTGCCAAGAACTGTTTTACATTGTGAGAGGAGAGGATCAAATCAGTTTTCAAATCAGAAGTAAAAAATAATGACTTTTATAAAAGTTTGATATGCGGGCCGAATAATTTGATGTGGCTGGCCAGATTTGGCCTTCGGGCCTTGACTTCGACACCTGTGCTCTATATCAACCCGACTGTTTCGTATTGTATTCTCTTGAGTGTTGCTCCATTGAGCGGATGCATAATGCAACGCAGCCACGATTCTAGCTTCTATTCCATGCGCCTTATAATACAATGCGCCCTTTATATGGAAACCATTTAAAGATAGGTAATTATATTGCAAAAACTATGGTACTACACAACATAGTTGAACTTAAGTCATGGTAAAAAAATAAAGAAATGATAGTCATCATTCTGCTGCTACGCTAGTATGAGTTGACCACCGCAACAATTCGAGTACTGGGTTTTCCGGTGTATAAGGCGCCCCCAAAAGCCTTCATTTTCCTCCAAAGATTAACCTGCGCCTTATGCGCTGGGGCGCCTTATGTATGAAATAATATTGAGCCACAACAGGTCTCGCAATGACTGTATATCTTTTATTTGGAAAACTTTTATATATTAGATATGGAAAACCTTTTTCATTCATTGAAGTTGCGCCTTCTACTCCGGTGTGTCTTATATTTGGAAAACTTTTATATATTATATTTGGAAAACCTTCAACAATGCGCCCTATATATAAAAACCATTTAAAGGCCATTATACTGCTGAAAAGACGGTACTACACAACATAGTTGGCCTTAAGTCATGTTAAAAAATAAATGATAGTCATCACTCTGCTGCTACGCTAGCTCTCACTTGATGCTGCAGCCATCTCCTCCTCCTCGCCCTCAGATGACAACTCCTGATTGGCTTGCTTATGCTTGTCCTCTTGAAGGCAAATCAAATCCTCTGTGTTGAGGACCTCATTATGGTCAGCAATAAGCTCCACGATGTCATCTGCATCCAGTTCGAGTCCCGTAGGTGCTGGCGGAGATTTTATTACAACAAAAGGCGCGGGTCTGATGATTCCACGGACCCGGAATAATGCGACAAAAGAAACCAAAAAGGGGTGCAGCGAGTAGGCGGGCGGGGGCGACCGTCCAGCCTATCAAGCTAGGCAAAATAAAATGGCACATGGGGGGGGGGGGTCCATAAGCGATCCCGGAAAGCAACAAATTTACCCGATCGCGGCTAATAATCACCTCTGGCGAAGCAAACTATCAAGTCCAACACACTGGCGAGGCGTCGTCCGGCGCTGGTGACAGCGACTCGTTTAAATGTCCCAGTGCCGGTGATTAGGGGATTGACAGCAGCTGGCGAAGGTCTGGAGCGGCTGCCTCGCCCGAGCTGTCAACTCGCATGTGACAAGTTCGGTGTCATTAGTCACGTGAAAGCATTGAGTAAATAAAGCCTTTGTGTAAAGCTTTGTTGCGAAGGATGGTAGCAATGGTGAACTTAGCATATCGGTACCGGGCCGCTAAATCAGACAAACGCACACCTCGTTCGTGTTTCTCAATGATCTCCTTCTCATCTACTGTAATTTTGTTTTGTGTCTTCTTCGGCTGAACACGAGCCTGTGGTGGGGTCTTTTTCCGTCACATAACAGCAAAAGTATCGATTGAAGACGATCGACGTGTGCACTCATAGACAGGGGGTGTGGAAAGGTAGGCCAGCTGGGGCGCTGTTCAGTGGTGTGCTTTGGTGTTCTTCCGCCGAAGATTACTCCGCCAGCCGTGGTGGGGCGGCGCGCCGTGTTTATCCCGAAAAGTAGTGCTTAATCCAAGGTTTAAATTTCATCAATTTAACGTTCGGAAACCGAAAATTTCGTTAGGCAAGGTGTTCGTAAACCGAGGCCCCACTGTATATGAAATAATGTTTAGTCCCTACAGGTCTCGCAACGACTGTCAGTAGCCACCGATTCAACACTGTTACTTGTAAGATAGGGTATCTTCTGACAAGATGTCCCTTATGCAATGTGTGATATGTTATAATATATGATATGAGTAAGACCCAAGGCTGCAACATGCAATTATTCACTGTATTAGTCATTAGCTACAGTGATCACAGAACAAACTTTTACTCAAAGGCAATTGACGTCTCAGAGCCTTTGAGAGTGACAATCCATATATTATTTTTATTTATTTTTTTGTTAAATTCTCCTCGGGTGTTTGTATGCAAGAGATGGCGAAGTAGTGGAGGTAGTGCATATGATTTTGTACCTGGGTCCTCCATACCCCGCTCCCCACAATTTCTTTTTCTGTCCCTTAGAAGCTGAAACCTGTAGAGAAAGCATCCTCTTAAATGCGCACACACACACACACACACACACACACACACACACACACACACACACACACTGCAAGCCCACATTGTTACGATCCAAATGAGTTCCCTTGACAATCCGTGTCAGGATGTCGCTTGGAGCCTGCCGCTTTAGCAAAGCAGTCACATGCACTCGTCTCTTCTCTGCCGGCCTTGCGACCCCGCACTTGAGAACTCGATAGGATTCTTATTACTATGGGCTCTTACAACTTCTCTTTAGTTTTGATTCTCTTGCTTAAAAAAATAAGCATAAATCTTTGCACTCTGCTTACTCTGCATTTACACACTGAAAATTACAGCGCTCTGCTTCCCGTCCTCAGTGGCAGGGGAAGCAATTTTATCACCCCGCTCCGCCTTTGAGTTCAGTAATTACACACAAGCGGAGTATTTTACAGAGATAAATCTGCTCGCTGCGTTGGGAATTTTTTTTAGTGGGGGTTCTTGCTTGCAATATTTCACCAATATAGCAAATTTGATAGTTTGTTTCATAGCCATATGCACTGAGAGACTGCAGTATTCAATGTAAATATGTTGCTTTCAGAAGTTCCGGTAATAATTTTATATATTTCTAAGTAAATACAGGAATAATTTGGGGAAGGGTTAGATTCAGTTGTGGTTGAATTCTTGTTCAATCCAACACACAGGTATCAAAGTCAAGGCCCAGGGGCCAGATCTGGCCCACCATATCATTTTATTCGGCCCGCGAAAGCAAATCAAGCATGTCAAGTTCCATGATGCTTGTTAAATTCCAAAGCAAAATTTCAAATTGTCCCATTTAAACCACAATAACAGTCATTCTTCTTGACTTTAGATTTGAAAACTAGTTATTCATCAATTTCATCAAATTCATCAATCACCCCTGTCCTCCAGCAACTCCACTGGCTCCCTGTTAAACATCGAATCAAATTAAAAAAAACTTCTGTTTACATTCAAAGCCATCCATAACCTTACCCCTCCCTATCTTTCTGACCTGCTTCAAATCTCTGTTCCCTCTCGGTCCCTCAGATCCTCACCCTCCCTTCACCTCTATGTGCCCTCCGCCCGTCTCACCACGATGGGATGCAGAGCTTTCAGCCGCTCTGCTCCCAAACTCTGGAATTCACTTCCACCCAACATCCGTAATATTGACTCCCTCCCTATTTTCAAGTCCCACCTCAAAGCCCATCTGTTTAAAATTGCTTTCAATGTCTAGTTCAATCTGCTATTTTATTATTTATCATTTTACTTATGGTTTTATTGTTATGTGCTTTGTTTTATTGTTTTTATTGTAAAGTGTCCTTGGGTTTTTTGAAAAGCGCTTGAAATTAAATGTATTATTATTATTATCATGGCTTCCCCAAATTCATAACGGCCCTCGAGAGGGAACTATAACTACAACTTGGCCCGCGGCAAAAAATGACTGATACCGCTGCTCTAACATGTAGCACGAATGGACTTCCTTTTTTTTGCGACATTGCAGCATAAAGTGAAATGTTACTTTTGTGTGTGTGTCCTGTTGTTCAATCTGCCCCATGACATTATGATGATGAAAGTTTTCCGAAAAAGTACATTGCAGGCCACATGCATGAAGTCAACAGTCTCAAATTGGGCCTTAAACTGGACAGTGATTTTAAACTTAACCAACAAATTTGTGTTGTTGTAAATCCAGCTTCTTTCATCTTCGGCAGTTGGCTAAAATAAAACTTATCCTTTCTCATGAGCACCTTGAAGTAGTAATTTATGCCTTTGTCACATCTCTGCTCGATTACTGTAATCCGCTTTACTTTAGAGTCAGACAATCCTCCATGAAGCGTCTCCAGCTAGTCCAGAATGCTGCTGCTCACCTCTTTACTGGTACTCATAAGAGGGAGTATATAACTCCTACTCTGGCTCCCTATCCATTTTAGAGTTGTTTCCAAGATCTTATTTGTCTTCAAACCTTTAAAGCTAATCCACCACTACACACCTTCCTGGCGCCTCAGGTCTGCTGACCAGACATGATGACATGTGTCAAGAACTAAACAGAGGCTCAGAAGGGATCGAGCATTTTCTGTTGCTGGTTCCACTTTCTGAAATGACCTCCCACTGAACATTCGACAAGCCCCCTCGCTGCCCATCTTAAAAAAAATGCCTCAAAACACACTTGTACTCTTTGTATTTGACTCAGCATGATTCCGACTTAATCTTAGTTTCACTCCATGGTGCTTTCTACCATCTTTGTGACTGCTTTATTACCTGTAAATGATAGCAGTCCATGTTAAGTTTCAGGTATTTTTAAAGCGCTGTATAAATCAATATGTATTGTGTTGTATTGTTCCCCCCCCCCCTTTCTGTCATAATAATACTAATACTTCGCTGCTGTGAAATGTAAATTTCTCCACTGCGAGACTAATAAAGGCAAACCCAATCCAATCCAATACATTTAATTTATGAGCACCTTTCAAAATTTTCAAGGTCACAGTGTTTGTTTTTTTTTGTGAGCAGCGGCAGCCATTCACTCGACCTGAAAGTAACAGAGCAGCTAAGTTATGAAAGCGGGATGTTCCACTAAAGAAGCTAATTTGCCAAATGAAAGCAAAAATCTGTTTGCCACTGTTTTGCGAGCCTCGCTGGCAGCATACAAGCGACTCAATGATAATTCAGCTATCCTAAACCGGCACATGGAGACTTAAAGTGCCAGAGCTGCGCATTTCCCTCCCCTCCAAGTGGCTGTTTGCTGACATCTCAACTTTGCTCTGCTAAATTCAGCGGACTCGTTTGTTAGCGTGACAATCCAGGGACGCAAGGATTCGATCGAGCAAGGAAATGACTATACCAGCAAGACTCGACTTGACAGGATTGTTTAGCTCAAGGTCAGAGTAAAGTTGTACGTATTCTAATACGCTGTCAAAGCTGGCTGGAAGGTTAAAGATTTTTATCACACTCCAGAGACATTTTTGACTGGAATTGGTTTTTCTGAAAGCTGGAGAATCCTTAAATTCTTAATGCACGTACATGTAAATAGCACACATGCATTTAATTATATGCATGTACATTATGTCATTGCTTTTACGTCTTTGAGCCAACAGACTTCTTAGGCCGGTAGCACGTAGGCTTAATTATGCTAATAAGATAACCCAGTTTCACGGATAGAACATTAGAGGGAATCAAATTGGCTAATGAGGTGAATACAGTGCCAGAGAGAGAACTATAGGGGGAATCAGAGTGGATAAGTAATCAGATTGGCTAATGAGGTGAAATCAGAGTCAGGGATAGAGCAATAGAAGTAATCAGATTGGCTTAAGGGAGTGGTCCACTGCTTCCCCAGCCTTAGAGAAGGACCTATCAAAGCAGAGGTCTTGCACGACCATTTCTGTCCATTAGGGATATAGGGCCAGGTTACCAGCACTTTAGTTCGCTGACGAAGCTTTTAGGATGAGGGGCGAAATGTCCGACACCTTCAATGAAGTACAGATGACGGCTTAAGAAACCTTTTCATCAATGGACCAGTCCTGTGTGACGGAGAGCCTGCACAGACGTTCTCGGAGCCTTGACATGTTTTTTTTTTATAATTAATGGAAGGCCACTTAAACCTGATATGAAAGAATATGCTTGTATCCTATGTCTAAACTTCCTTTTTGTATGAGATACTTTTTTTCTAAACGGATCGCTCATGTCAATCCTTTTTTTGTGTTTGGCAGCTGCACAGCAAGCTCCGCTGTGATGACCAACCCATGTTGGAGCATGTGGAGCAGGTGCTGGGCGAGCTCGGAGGAGAATTGGAGGGCGAGGAGTCCGAAGTCGCGATTGATGATGACTACGAACCCGTTAGTGACGAGGAGGAGGCCAAAGAGGAGGATACACCCATGGAACACTGACTGACAATACTCCCTGTTTTGTATATCACATTTGTCTTTTCAATTCCTATTAAGTGCCTTTCCATTGGCCAAACACTTGTTTATAGGAGAACTGAATTGAAGTCAATTAAAAGCAGTGGCTGACTCAGTCAATTGAGCTCTTTGTTAAATGCTTTCTTGGTGTTTTTGTCTTCAGAAATCTCATAAAGCCTATTTCACAAGTTATGCTCTGAATCGATATGCTGACATTCCACACTACATTCTCCCTGCAACAAATTCTTCTGACTGTAATGAGAACCTCAAGACAACTGGTTGTTTTTTGGTTTTTGGTTATTTTGATTCAACCAAAACCAGTTTTGTTTCTCACATGAAGGGCCAAGCTTGTATCCCGTGCACTTGGACTAATGCACATCGTTGACTCACCAAAACTACTACAAATTGTCTTTTTCAGATCAACTGTCAGGGTCCCACCTATATGGAATTCTTTTGTAGTTTTTTTTTTTATTACTGTATTTCCCGGTGTATAAGCCACACTGAAGTATAAGGCCCACCCCCAATGAATGGTGTATTTTAACGTTTTCCATATATAAGGTGCACCGGACTATAAAGCGCATCTTCAATGAATAAAAAAAGTTTTACAAATATATATAAAAATACAAAAGTTTTCCAATTAAAAGGCACACCACATTAAAAGGCGCTACAGTAGAGGCTGGGGTTACACACTACTTCTTCTATAGGGAGAAATGGAGTGAATGGCTGCTGACAGTCATTGCGAGACCTGTTGTAGCTCAATATTACCGTACTTCATGTATAAGGCGCACCTGCATATAAGGCGCAGGCTCATCTTAAAGAAAATCTAGGCTTTTGGGTGGGCCTTCACCAGAAAATATGATATTACAGTAAAGTCTCGTTATATTGATATTCAAGGGAGTCCGAAAAAATATCGATATAACCGGGACTATCGATATATCCGACCCTGTTTGCATGTAATTTTCTCCGTGCGTGCATAGAAATAGTATCGATATAACCGGGACTATCGATATATCCGATATCGATATAACGAGACTTTACTGTATTTCATTACTTCTTTTTCCAGATTATTAAAATTTTCATTGAAGCAACATCACTGTCATTTTGAGACGCTTAGACTCTTTAGTTTCTTGCCACTTTTCGAGCCAAGTAAATATCAGACCGCAATCTTCAATGTCAGAGAACGGAGCAGCAGGCTATACTTTTCACTGACAGTGCTGCTTTAATGTCAAAGTGACAGTTGTGTCACGAAAGAGAGGGAAAGAAGTGGTTGGGGTCACAAGCGGATTTAAATGATTCATCATTTGTCGTCAAGAATGCCAATCAATGGTGGTTTAACATGTAAATTTACTGACGTGCTTGCATATAGGGAATCGGGATTGTGGGCGCAATTTCAAGCTAAACCTAGAATGCGCTCAAATTTTGGATTGGATTGGATTGGATTTGCCTTTATTTTTAAAGATGAACTTAATTTAACCGTTAAGTTTTTGAATGCACATATCAATCCTCTTTAATTTTTCAAGTACCTTTTGCACAGCTTACCGTATTTTCCTGTGTATAAGGCGCACCGAAGTATAAGGCGCGCCCCCAATGAATGGTGTATTTTTTCCACATATAAGGTGCATCTGATTATTTCAATGAATGAAAAAAGTTTTAATAATTTCTAAAAATATAAAGTTGTTCCAAATATAAGGCACACCACATTATTATTTGCTAGAATAGAGGCTGGTATTACGCACTGTTTACTACTACAGGGGGAAATGGCGTCGGTGGCTGCTGAAAGTATGCGCGAGACCTGTTGTGGCTCAAAAATAAACTTATCCTGTGACTGTAAAGTGACCTTGAGAGTTTTGAAAGGCGCTTATGAACTAAAAGTATTATTGTTATTGTCAATTCGACTTCACATATAACCGGTGTATAAGGCGCGGGTCATCCGTTGAAGAAAATGAAGGCTTTTCGGGGCACCTTATACACCGGAAAATACGGTACTGAAACATGAGCTTACCAAGAAAATAACTGATATTTGATCAATGAATCAACAAATACCTTTTCGAACTCTATTTCCATGCATGTATTTTCTGTGACTTTTGTTTCCATGCATTTTTGCTTTACCCTTAATGCTGATTACCACTGGATTTTTGTGTGTAATGTATATGTACAGTATACAATAAGTATTGGAACCTTTATGATTACATAGCTTTCTGCCCCATTTCGTCCTAAAATGTCATGTGATCTTCCTTGAAAACCAAACACTAGAGTCACACTTTCTGGGGACACAAACAATACACACGGCAAAACCCCCCCCCAAAAAAAACGCATTCACGGATGTCACAGTGCAGGGGGGAAACTATACTGTATGCAAATTTTCCCGTTGCGGGACTTTCGGATTCTGATGAATCTTTGAATTTACTATGTGCTTGAATAATTTTGCACTGTGTCAAAATTGTGCACTTTCACCGTGACGTGTTGGCCTTGTAAAAATAGAAAGATGCTTTCCAAGTGATGATACAATGAAAACCCACATCTTCATTACAAACCATGCAAGTATTAGACCAAGTCAAATTCAGTTCACCATGCATATCCCACACACCAACACACACACTCACTCCTCTTTGAAGGATTTAGTCGACTGTAAATGGAAACATTATCTGAAATCTTTGTCCTGATGATTGTGATCTGGCTGCAAGCTGAGCAAACCGTTTCACAATATGAAGGTTGCGATATGTGCTGCTTCAGTGCTGTTTTTTTTTTTTTTTTTTGTGTAATCGCGAAGATGTCAAATAAATCTCTGCAGTCTCGGATATGTGATACTAGTTGCATTTTATCACCGCCTAACGCGATATGATCTGTTGTTAGAGTGTCAAGGCCTTTTTCAATACATTTTTAGCGTGTGTTTGTGTGTGTGTGAGGTTTATAGTGTATGATAATGTAGCAGTAGTGCAGGCTTTAAGCACTGACTACCTACAGCGAGGCTGTCATCCAGCATTTGGCTGCATAATTACATGTTCTTACATTTGTGTGGGTGTGCGTGTCAACGTACGTGTGTTTAATGACTCCAGGGGTGACTGAACATGGTCGGTCAGCCCTTTGTAGTTATTTCTGAGGTGACCTATTGTGAGTGGGCCATGGTGCATGCACAAAGCCTCGGGTAATCTCCAAATCCTTGGCCATTCTCACACCTGTGCATCAGCATCACCAGAGTATTTTTTTTACTCCCTGAGAGGGCACAACGTGATTTTCACACAAGGACACACATTCAATCACGAGGAAAGGACACTCACTACACAGCATAGCTGGCCTCTATCTCTTATCTTTGCTAGAATCGGATTCTTGAAAGCAAGGGCATGGTAAATTACAATAATAATGTAAAGAAATGTAATAATCCACTAATAATCTCCACTGCGAGACTAATAAAGGTAAATCTAACCAATCAAATCGAATATATACAACTGGAATAATATAACAATAATAATAATAACAATAATTAATAATAGCAATAATAATACATTTCATTTATTAATGCCTTTAAAAACACTCAAGATCACTTTACAGTCACAGGATAAGTTGTTCTATGGCTGGGCAGTGGCAGCCACACGCGCCCGCGTTCACTCAACCTGGAAGTAACTCAAATAGATAGAAAGCTAGCTAGCTAACTAGCTAATAGCCATTTAGCTAGCTAGCTAGACACCTCATAGATAGTGAGCTAGACAGCCAGCTTGCTAGAAAGATAGTGACTAGATGTCAAATACACAACAACAATAATAAATAATACATTTCATTTCTAAGCGCCTTTCAAAACTCAAGGTCACCCCACAGTCACAGGACCAGTTCCTCTGTGGAATGGTTTTCCGCGTCCATTTTGACACATTTGGTTCTTTTAATTGGTGCGAAATGGGATCCTTTGTTTGGGTGGGTGGGAGTTAAATTTTGTCACCGTCATTCTCAGAATCAGAATCATGTATAGGCCAAGTGCGTTGAAAACACAAGGAATTTGACATGACAAATAAGTATGGAGGACACCAATAAAGGCTAATGTAATTGGATTGGATGTATCTTTATTCATCTCGCAATGGAGAAATTTACATTTCACAGAAGCAAAGTTATGAAAGGAAGAGGAAAGGATAGAAGTAGAAAAACAAAATACAGGAGCTGCTGGAAATCTAATGTAATTCCTTCATGTAATTGGTACCCCTAAGAACAACTGAGTTTCAAGTGAGTACAAAGCTGGAGCCACAATGAACTAAATGAAATGAATGAATATTGTATTGTATTTGTATTTTGTATTTTTGTATTTTGTGTTTTGTTTGTTTGTTTGTTTTTCTACTTTTATTCCTTTCATCACTTTGCTGCTGTGAAATGTAAATTTCTCCACTGTGAGACTAATAAAGGCATATCCAATCCAATCCAATGACTATAATATAACGGGATGCTGTTCCACAGGGTTTTGCAAAATTGCAAAGAGGCACTATACACTTATAATTTTGGGTTACTGTTTAGAGAGTTAATGGATAGAGTGAGAAGTTGTTTAAAATTCTGCTGGATTTTGGAGTTGCTGGAAAAGATGGTGGTCAGGGTGCTGGACCCTCCGCACCCTGACCACCATCTTCACCGTAAGATCTTCACACATACAGTACAGGAATACGTTTGAAACCATTCATCCTCCATGACTCCTTCTGATAAAACTACAAATTTATAGACTGTTAATAACATTTTTTTAAATGTGTTTTCATATTATCCACTGGATAACAAACCATGTCTGCACTGAGTGCACTGAAAGTGGGTGTGGAAAACTAGTCCGCCAGCCACGGTGGCGCTGTTCGACCGTGTGGTTTGATGTTCTTCCACCGAAAACCAGTCTGCTAGCCATTGTGGCGCTCCGTGTGTTTCCCAACAACGAGTTTGTCATGTTTGTAAGGTTAAACGTTTGTCAGCTAAAACGTTCGTCAGCTGAGGTATCACTGTATCGCATATCCCTGTATGATATAATCGGTGCCTGATTACCTCAAAGTGAGTGTTTGGAAAAAAACAGAAAACATCCTGGATTATTGGAAATGAAGGAAGGTCAATCTATGAACAAAAAAGCATTTACATATTTATTACATTTTACAGGTTTGCTCGTTTCATTGACATTTGATGGTGCAAAAGTTAGGAAGCAGGCCAAAGGAAGAATCCATTAAACGTTGGTGAGGAGCCCGGATTTCATTTTACTTTTGTATGCCTTGCAAGGTTCTTCTCATCATTCTCAGCACATAATGCATCTTAATGACAACATCTTGGCATTTGCAGAGGCAGCATATTTCTTTAAAGGGTGACACAGGATTGAAAATGAATTTGTTTTAGTTTGCATACAAGTCCCCGGAATGGAATGCCTGCCCACACTTTTCCACCCAAAACTAAACAAATGACTAAATCAGCCTAAATCCGCATACAGTCTCAAGTGTTTTCCATCCCCACAATGCCAAGGCTGCAAAGAAACTTAACGTCTCACTCTTTGGTCTTAAATTTAAGAATGCCGCAAATCCAACCTACCTTGAAGTGACCCTTGATTGAAACCTTTCTTTCAAAGAACATAAAAGGGGCAGCAGCCAAAGTAAACTTCAGAAACAAACTGCTCTTCAAGTTTGTTGGAGCAAAATGAGGCGCAACAACTTTCACACTAAGCATCTCAGCAACCCACCATGTAGTCTGCAGCAGTATATTGTGCCCTATAGTGTTCAGGTCACACAGAGACAGCAAATGGACATCTTAACACAACCATGAGATTTATAAATGGAAGGAACCACTCCCATTTCCTTCCAGCGAACAGCAAATACCCAAAAGATTCACATTATAAGGCGCTATTTGTAATTGTATTTTATTTATTATAGTATCTATGCTTGTCTGTGACTGTAAAAAGTCCTTGAGAGCTTTGAACGGCGCTTAAAATAAAATGTATTATTATTGCAGTAGAGGCTGGGTCTAGGCACTACTTGTACGGGGTGGAAATGGAGTCGGTGGCTACTGACAGTAGTTGCGAGACCTGTTATATTATTACTGTATTTTCCCGTGTATCATGTGCACACTCAATGAAAAGTGTATTTTCTAACTTTTTTCCATGTATAAGGCGCACCGGACTACATGACGAACCCGCAATGAATGAAAAATATTGTCCAAATATAATATCTAAATATATAAGGTTTTCCAAATGTAAGGCACAAAACATAAGGCACTACAGTCGATGCTCGGGTTACGCACTACTTATTACTAATATGGGGGGAAATGGAGTCGGTGGCTGCTGACAGGAGTTGCAAGACCTGTTGTGGCTCAATATTACTTCACATTTAAGGCGCGCCAGCATATAAGGTACAGGGTCATCTGTTGACGGAAATCAAGGCTTTTGGGTGCCTTATACATCTAAAAATACGGTAGATATTTTTATCTCTGACTTTGAAACTTTTATCTGCTAAGTTGAGTGGTATTCCAGTGCCCTTATACAGGTCAGAAAATTCAAGACTTCCCACTTTTCCTTGTGCAATCATTCTTGATATTCATGGTATTTGTCACAGATTGCAAGAGTTACACTGTGAGAGGGTAGAATCCATCATATTTCTCCTCCAAGGCTGAAGAGAATGACCACTCGAGTTTGAACTGTTTCCTTTCAATGCCAAGCTTTACTATCCTGCATGGGGCGTCGTCCTTTGTAAGACGTTGCTGTGTTGCTTCTGAGTGTCAGCGTTCTTGAAAGCGACACAAAAGAGGTCATTTGTTCTTTTTGGTTGACTAATGACAGGCAGGAAGTGCATGTCTGTCATCGGTGTGATATTCCGGCCGTGACCGTGCATTCAAACTGCATTAATGACATAATTGAACCCACGGGTTTGTGACCCAAGGGTTCTTTTTTCTGACAGCCACCGTGGGACGCCATTAATCATGCGACCTTTCGCGTGTGCTGAGAAACCATTTCTTACACTGGATGGATTAGCCGGCTGAATGGATGCAGCACGGTTGACCTCCAGTAGGCTTTACAGTCCTTGCAACTGACTGACGTGATGGGTTCGCTCGTACTGGCAGCACTCCGGAGCTTAAGGTGATCATTTCATTGCATTTGGATTTGTCTCAAAGTGATCCTTTTGGGGAAATACGTTTTTTTTCTGCAATCAATCGGTCAAGAAGTCAAAATCAGTAACAAATAAAAGTTTTGGGAAAGGGAAACAAACTTTTCTTTTGGATTCTTCTGGAACTAATTGTGTCTCTAAATGGGCCCTGGTGAAAAGTCATTATTTTGTTGCACTACGTGCACTCTATTTTCTGAGGATAGAATTTTTTATGGATTTTTTTTTTTTTTTTTGCATCGACACTGGGCACGCAGTTTTGCTGTGCTTGTGTGTGCGGTAATCCACATTGTAATCATTGGTAGGGACATCTGCCTCTCTGAGATAACATACCCAGGGAATTAGCCATGCTTTTCTTTGCAAGTATTGCATCTTAGTATTAGTAAACACAGACACACCTCCATCTCTCCTCTCTATAATACATTAAGCACCACGTGTCTACCTGTGTATGTGTGTGCATGTCTGTACATGTGCAGATGAGTGTAAAGAGTAGGCTGACAGTGTCATGTGCTTGGGTAACTGCAAAAATTCAGCATATCATTGAGCCCCCAGCCTCTTCTAATCCTTAAATCCATAAATTAGAACTTGATGTCAGCAAAACAAGACTCTTATGCAAACAAAAACCAATATAAAGACAATCAAGAAACCAGAACTATGCTAGCATACTTTAGCATCAAGGCTTTTTTTAGTGTATTGCCTTCTGAATAACGACTTTTTGATGTCAAACTTTTTTAAACATCCTGAAGCCACTTGTGTTGTGTTGCCGTAGCAGAAGTGCCTCTTGACCCAAGAGTGTTTTACTCTTTGAGCTGAAGCTCAAAAGCTCACAAAAGTTATTGCGGTGATGTGAAGAAAGTATCAAACAGTATAGTTCATGCGTAGAACTCTTAACCAATATTTGTGCACTCTGAAAAGGATCACCTTTTCCATTCACTTTGTGAATGAGAAATGGAGGGTTCAGTCACTGTGCTTTGAAACGATCTGGGTGGAAGATAGGATCACATTTTATTTGCTCTCATGCAGGAACGTGTTTTGGTTTCAATGCAGTTTACTGGTCACCTGTTCTCTTGGGTTTGGTCATGTGAGACTCACAAACCCTTAGGCACTGTGATGTTACTTTCAGTTAACAGCAAGTGGCGGTAAAAAAGGCAAATGGTCTATCACAGAGATGAGTAAAAAGGGATGGTTTTATCTATTTATCTATCTGTCGGTCGGTCTGTCTGTTGGTTTTTCGGTCGGTCTGTCTTTCAATGTGTCTGTCGGTAGATCTATCGGTCGCTCTGTCGGTCTGCTGTCGGTCTGTCAGTCGATCGGTCTGTCTGTCAGTAGGTCTGTCGGTCGGTCGGTCGATCGGTCTGTCATTCTGTCGGTCGGTCTTTCTGTCGGTTGGTCTGTCGTTCTGTCGGTCGGTCTTTCGGTCGGTCGGTCAGTGGCTCTGTCGGTCGGTCTATCGGTCGCTCTGTTGGTCTGCTGTCGGTCTGTCAGTCGGTCTGTCAGTCGATCTGTCTGTCGGTAGGTCTGTCGGTCTTTCGGTCGGTCTGTCGGTCGGTCAGACCGTGGGTCGGTTTGTCGCTCAGTATATCTTTCGTCTGTTGGTCTGTCTCTCAGCCTGTCTGTGTGTTTGTCTGTCTGTCGGTCGGTCTGTCGTTCGGTCGGTCGGTCTGTCGATGGGCCTGTCGGTCAGCTGGTCGGCCTGTCTGTCTGTTTTAAAATCAAAGTTTACATCAGAGTGTTACATTTACACGTGCGGGGGGAGCGGGAATTTTTGACTTGACTTGGCTTTATGAGGGGCGTTTAAACCATATTGAAAGAAATTTTAGGATAGCTCTAAAATATTCATTGTGATCATGAAAATTGAAAATGAATGACTGAAATTTGCCGTTTTATCAAATTATTTTTTGATGATAAAACCATGTAAAAAAGCTGTTTGATCACTCATTATGCAGAATGTAATGAGCATGCAAAACTGTGAACATCCATTGACAACAAATGGCACACACACATACGAAAATGGAACATATTTTAACAGACCTGTCATTGTACTGGCGAGTGTGCAAATGTTTGACACATTAAAATAACACCGCCGAGTTTCATTATTCTGCGACGTTTTTATGATGACTGAGTGATTCTGATGAAGACACCAGCGGCACTTCATGATGATATTGACCCAGCGACTAAACTTTCATCTTATACTTTGGAACAAACTTTCTTCACACTGGCAGACTTGTATTAAAAGATTTGAAGCATATTGAAGTACAGTAACCCGTTATTATACGCCATCCCCTTCCATGTATTGTGGTAAATGTCAAGTGTATCACACACTCATACGCACACTCACATACACACTCAAAGAAAAGAAACGAACCACAAATCAACAATATTCCGTGAAGCTCTGGAGCCTTTTAGCCACATTGTCAGAATGCTGTCGTCACAATACCGGCTTCTCTTTTCGTAGAATCAGAGCATACAAAGCATATTTGCGCATTTTGTGTCTTTTTCTCCTACACTTAGAGTACAGTTGGGGGATCTGAATGCAGCACCGCTGACCTGCTTGAATCAAAGAGGAGGCTTGGTGGAGCACAAATAAAAATAGAGGATGAAAGCTTTTTTTTTGTTTTTGTTTTAATAACGGCACAATTTAAGTTGATGAGTCGCCTCAGTAGCCATTTTATTTATTTATTTTTTCCTTCTTTTGTATCCATAACACAATCATGGTTGTTGTTGCCAATAGCTATCCTGCAGCAAGCTCACAGTGACGGCTGGAGTATTTGACCGAGTGCCAGCCTTAGTTTTTATACCTCATTAATTCACAGGAGAGATTGAGAGAGAAAACCATTCGCTCTCCATCATAAATCAAGTCTTGTACATGCATAGACGCGCACACAGACACCCACGTAAACACACACGCACACTTCAACACACAAGCAGGCAAATCTCAAGGCTTCGGAAATGATTTAATCAGTCAATGACAGAAAATGCTGTGATTAATTTCTCCGTGGCTCCAGAGTGTTGCTCTCTTGTGTGCTCTTTGTTCTGTGGCACAGTTCCTTCGCTGTGGATGACATTTGCTTTATGAACAAGCTCAAAACACATCCACGCTTGATCGTATTTACCTCTTCTAAGTGCTTTTATGTGGAGGAAAAAAAAGAAGGATGGAGGTCAATCCTGACGTATGTCAGAGGGCTGTTGTGTCATCTCACTGGAGTTGCTCTTGGAAGATGGAGAGGCTTGAGAAAAAAAACAAGAAAAAGTAATATATATATATATATATATATATATATATATATATATGTGTGTATATACAGTGATACCTTTTTCCCAGACAGTGTGTAAGGCGAAAAGTGTGATTTCCCATAGAAACCATTAAAATTAGAAAAATCAGTTCCCAGGTCCCCATAAAACAGAATTTTCTACTTTCTAATTTTCTAAGCCTTAAAACTGTCACGATCTGATTAGCGACCAACGGGTGGCGCTGTCGATCCCACCGGCACCTGAACAGGTGGTGGTCGTTCCAATCTGTGGCAGACTGTCACGTTCTGGTTGGCGACCAACGTATAGTGCTGACGGCCCCGCCCTCAGTTGCACAGGTGCTGGTCGTCATCATCAGTGGACTCCCAGCACGACCGTTCGGGGTCGTGTCATTGCATTGTACTGTGAAGGTGTTTGCTGCACCCTGTCAGGTTTGTTTCATCTTGGCAGATTTTTACTCATGGTTTTCTTTGATACTTTGTTCTTTTCTGTTCAGATGACTTTGATGTTTTAGATTTTGTTCCTGCTGACGTTATTTTAATACTATATATATATATATATATATATATATATATATATATATATATATATATATATATATATATATATATATATATATATATATATATATACAGTAAAGTCTCGTTATATCGATATTCAAGGGAGTCCGAAAAATATCGATATAACCGGGACTATCGATATATCCGACCCTGTTTGCATGTAATTTTCTCCATGCGTGCATAGAAATAGTATCGATATAACCGGGACTATCGATATATCCGATATCGATATAACGAGACTTTACTATATATATATATATATATATATATATATATATATATATAT
This sequence comes from Hippocampus bargibanti, assembly GCF_051943395.1. Lineage (NCBI taxonomy): Eukaryota > Metazoa > Chordata > Actinopteri > Syngnathiformes > Syngnathidae > Hippocampus > Hippocampus bargibanti. Next base: position 23,236,405 of record NC_142739.1, on the reverse strand, counting down.
ATATATATATATATATATATATATATATATATATATATATATATATATATTTCTGAGAATTAAACTAGGGGCTAAGGACAGAGCATTGTGTGTCTGAGAGACTGGAGATGAGGAGGTTTGATGCTGTAACAGCTGCTAATTATTGCTGCTCTATATTTCACACAGTCCGTTTGATTTCTTGTTTCGGCGAAAAAGATAAAGATCATGTCTTTTTCCCTAAATTTGCAATCACATGCACACACGCACGCACACATACACACATACAACCACTCGCACTCTAAATGATAATCGGGGCCATAATGTGGAGAAAGTGCCCCAATTACCTAATGGGGACATATTCCAGAAAATTGACTTTTTTTAATAGGTAGTTTGTAAACATTTCTCTGGTCTCTAAAATGCTTGCCTACCCGTCAAGTGTGAAATTAATAACAAAGGAATTCCTTTCTCGTTTGCACATTCCTGAAATTGTGTCTTAATTGACTATATTATGGAACTGTTAAACCACCAAAGATGAGGCAGCACTTTAGATCCACCACGATCGAGCGATGACTGAAAATTCCATACACACACACATAAACCATGAACGCTTTGTTATTTATTCAAAGTGACTTTTATTTCTGCACAGATAAGACTGCTGCCGCAACAACTTTCATAAATATATGTGGGTGGGGAAATGTGACATCGTCACTAAAGTCATTTGATGTTTTGAAGTATACAGTGAAATACAGATGAGCTTTCATCTTGTTGTTTGTCATGATTGAAATTTATGTTAGAGTATTTACAAAATACAAAATAATGTCGAGAAAACACAGATATACAGGTGACGACTACTGCAATCCAGCTGCTCGTATAAGTACGGATCTAGCTCAGCTTGTTATAACAATTTAGTAGGTTAGTGTCTTCAAGTTTAGCTTTCAAATTCATAACTTTGTAAAAATTTTGGAGTTATGGGGATTATATTTTCAATACCTTCTTTAATTCTCAAAAACAAAGAGAAGCATTTCAAGGGAGCTCCCCCAAATCTTTATCCGAATTTAGGACACATTCAGGACCTGCTCAATTCAAACGCATGAAAGTGAAAGTAGTCCATCCATCCACCCATCCATCCATTTTCTGTACCGCTTATTCCTCATTAGAGTCGCGGGGGGTGCTGGAGCCTATCCAAGCCGTCTTCGGGCACTAGGCGGGGGACACCCTGAATTGGTTGCCAGGCAATCGCAGGGCACACAAAGATAAACTACAGTAGTCACTCTCGCAATCACACCTACGGACAATTTGGAGTGTTCAATCAGCCTGCCCGGAAACCGGAGTACCCGGAGAAAGTAGTCCTTGTACAAAAACTTCATTTCTGTTTAAAATGCAGCAATGCAATTTCCTCTCCCACGTCTTTATCAGGGGCATACGTGTTATACTTCAAAGGTAGCGGGCCAAATACAAAGAAGAAAGATGACACAAGCCCAGCTTGTCTTTGAATAGCAGGTGCACCGTTCCCTTCATTATAAGGTTTAATGATCGACAAAGCAAATGATCAAAGTCAGTTGTGTCGCCGTCAGCTACCATGCGGTAGGGGATTAATGTAGAAACATATTTTCGATTGAAACGAAACGCCATCAATAACGCACTGTATATGCGGACAGGACCTCAAATTGATCCTTGACCAGCACATTTCCAAGAACGTGCTCTCTCTTGCTATGAAAAATTAATGAACATGGTCTGCGCCTGTCACAAGGCCTTCTGCTGGAACCTAACTCGCCAGACTGTGTCCATGAAAGGCCGCAGATTGTGGGAAGGCTGCAGGGTTAGAGTGGAAAGAGGGTTTGCGTGTAAGGAGGACATTGGCGGGGGAGGCGGAGGAGGGAGTAAAGGGACGGCTTGGTGAGCGAGGAAGATGGAGGGTAAGAGGGATGTGAGAGGTAACGGAGAAGGTTGAAAGTAATGAGGTAGGCTCGGGTGGGAGTGGGTAAGTGAATGAGCGAGTTGACCTGGTTGGACATCAGGAGAGGGGTGTGAGGTGGCGGAATTAACTGTGGAGAATGCCGGGTGCTGTAAAATTAAATGATGGAGGTTGGCGAAAGGAGGGGTCAATGCAAGGGGAGGAAGGGTAGGGAGACCCAAAGCCAAAGGTAGCATCAAATCCTCTTGCGGGTTCATGCACAAAAGTCTTTCTTGTGGATTGAGACCTGTTGGCATTGTGTGAGGATTCCGCGTGGCCTTGATTGAGGGTCCGGGCATGTATGCCTCCTCTGGAGTACCACAGTCGTCGTTCTTTGTGGTGCATGTGATGTTTGTCTCCAAGGGCACATTTGTGTTCTCTTCACTCTGTTCCAGAACTTTCTGCATGTGCTCTCTGGCCTGTTCTTGAAGGAGCCGATACTTGTCCATCTCCTCTGGACTAAAGCTGATTGGCTGAGTTGACTCTGCACCTGTCTTCTCGTCATCAGTCCCAATCTGCGCCGCACGTGGATTTGGTGTATTGCTTTGGATTGATTGGGCCAAGCCCAATGGATGTGCACTGTCCAACTTCTGCCTCGCCTCCTCATCACCACCCTCCCTCTGAATCTTTTCCAACTCTTTTTTTCTCCTCCTTGCTTTTGTCTGGATCGCAGGGAGCTTCCCAATGAGGGGGAGCTGCAATGTCCGCATTGGTTTCTGTGGTATGGATTCACTTTGGCATGGGATGTTCTTGTTTGTGGACGTAGAAACAGGAGTTTCATAGTCAGGGTCTGACAGTGATTTGGTCCTTTCCATCTGAGACGTTTCCATGTCACAGATATGTGCAGTGGGGTCTGATGAAGCATCCTCAGCATTGAAGGTGAGGTCGGGTGGAAGAGATGTGAAGTTACTTTGTGCGTTTACCTTAGATGCCAGCCTCCCTTGCATCATACTTGAAGAGGTACTGCTCTTGCTCCATTCCCAGCTGAGCTCAGATACAGGGCTGCTGCTGCGGCTGCTGCTACTGCATGGGCTGCAGGAACGTGGCCTTTGGGATCTGCTGCACTCATGTGGTTGAAACGCCCTTGGTGGACTGTATATGTGCCTACTTGTCCACCATTCAGGGCTAGGCTCACACATAAAGTTAGAGCGTCCTGTTCCTGCAGATTCCAATGCACAGCTGGGGCTCCTCTTGTTGTCAGTACCTGTTCTGGACCCTGAGCTGGACCTTTGCGTCCTGCTTTCTTCCCAACTGTCGCTGCTTCCCCATGTCAACTTGTCCCAATCGACATCTTCCATGCTTGTCCTCTCCCTGCTGCTTGGACTTATGCTATACCGACTTCCCCAGTCCCATCCTAACGCTTTCTTTCTCCATCTCCATCCAGAAGTCAGTCTGCCATTCTCCTCTATCAACTCCCACTGGTTCGAGACCAAGCCTCCACCTTTGGATCCTATGCGCCTCTTGCTTTCTCTTCCTTTGTCTGTCTCCCCATAACGTCTTAAAACACTTCTGTTACTGTGAATGAATCTCTTGTCCCTGTGGAGAAGTTTTCTTTTTTTGGCCGGGCTGTCACTACAGCTGTTGTCAGGGTAACTGCAGTCAATGAAACTCCTGGGGTTGCTATGGTGACCCGATTCCCAAAACAGCTTGGTGTTAGATCCTGTTGAGAAAGAGTGTAAGGAGCAACCAGATCTCCGGGGGATTGGCTTCTCTTCTGTGTCGGGCATGCATCTGGCAAACTGCGAAAAGGCCCGGCAGGGTTCCCCTCGCTCCCTGCCGAGTAAGAACTGGGATGCTGAGCAGATACTCCTGGGAGGCCTCATCTTCCTGACAGAGACATAAACTGGCTTAGCCTCAGCTCTCCCTGGTAGACAGCTGTTCCCAAGTTGTCCCTTTGTGTCACGCCAACCGTCTCCAGTCTCTCCTCCTTTGGCGATCACATTGGAGACCGCAGAGACAACACTCCTCACTTTGCATCTTACCGGCTTGCGCTTATTTGTGGACTTTCGCTTTCTCCCTGTCTTTCTATTTTTCAGCTTGGGCTTCTTTGTGCTTTGTTTACTTTTTCTGCATGAGATACTTCCTTGCGGATGAGGATCGCTGGCACTCTTGCACGCAGTCTCACTCCCTCTCACACACCTTGCCGAGCCGATGCATGTCTTTCGTGTGCCAAGCTTGGTGACAGATTCTAATTTGCAGTTTAGGGCTGAGATGGCTCTCTCCTCGATCCCCCCTGTGCCTGCTAATCTGTCTCCCAGAGGAGTTGGGGGGTTTGTGTCAGAGCTGTCACTATGAGTGGGGTCAAACGGAAAGGAGGGCGCCCGCACATGATGCTCTATACTTAGCATGCGTGACGACCCTTCCGATCCTCCTCCTGATGATGAAAGGTTTTTGTTCTCACCAAACTTGGGTGCTTCTGTCCCAACATTCTTCTCTGTTTTTGGTTCGTGCGCAAAACCCATCCCTTTTTGTAAACAGTAATGAGTGTTTGGGGTAAGAATAGCTGACTCACATGATTTCGGTTCATCCGGGAGATCACATAGTTGATCCTGTGCAAGTTGTTCTGCTGTTTGGGGTTGCTTTGTGCAGTTTGGGTTGCAGCTATAAGAGATGCACGGCTCACACTTGGTGAACTTGAGTAAGCTGACAGGCCATGGAGCACAGATGGAACCATCCTTACACAGAACATAAATGTGCGCACCGAGGTCTGCTCCTGATGCCTGTGATGATGAGTGTGCTAAATCAATGTTTTGATTATCTTTCAAGGTCTCCCTTATTTCCACGTCCTTTGTGCATTTTTCTTCCATTTTTCTTTGACCAACGTCCTCAATTTCCCTTTCAATGTCTTCCAAAAGACCCTCAATCCGCTTTCTCATTTGCTGCCGTCTCTCTTTCTCCTCCTCCTCCTGGTCCGAGAAAACCGAGGCGGAGGGCTCCAGTCGCGGCCCCCTTCGCGAAAAACAGAAGGACACCCCACGTCTGCCGCCGACTCTGCCCCGTCCCTCCAGCGGCAGCTGCCAGCCTACATGCGGTTGCTGATTCACCGCAGGAGGACTTTTATCGGACTCTGGATGACTGATTAGCAGGGAGTCGGACTGAGCAACCAGTGGTGTATGGGAGAGAGGCCGGCATGGATTTTCTCGCTGGTGCCTCGGTGGAGACGGACCACCATGTTTGGCTGAGGGCCTGTGTGTGTGTTTGAAAGCTTCAAATTTGTCCACAGGGCTGCCGGCTTTGTACGCCGTGCTTCTGTCTTGCTGCTGGCTGACAAGTTTGACAGCAGTCTTGAGCTCAAAAGTCCTCCCTTGGCCACTGTAATGACAGTTAATGCAAAACATATTGAGTTAGTTTGCATTCAGTCATTTTGGGCAAACAGTGTAGCAATTTTGTCAAGCGATAACAATAATGACTTCAGATTGCAAGCAGATTTGATCATTTTCGAATATGATCATGACAATGGATTCTTTTGTTCTTCTTCGTTTGTAAGACATTAGTAAGAATAACATTAGTAAGAAATAACATTAGTAAGAAATGTTGTGCTAAGTCAATTCTCTTTGTCCTTTCTGTAATACCGTACAAAAGCTAACTTGCAGGCTTTAGCTGGATAGCTATTAGCTATCTATTGGCTTGCTAGCTAGCTTTCTATCTATTTGTCTTACTATTCTATTTGAGTGAACGCTGGCGCGTGTGGCTGCCGCTGCTCACCCACAGAAAAACGTATCCTCTGACTGTTAAGTGACCTTGAGAGTTTTGAAAGGCATCAATGAATCTCTGATCTCATCTCATTTTCCGTGCCGCTTATTCCTCATTAGGGTTGCGGGGGTTGCTGGAGCCTATCTCAGCTGTCTTCGGGCACGAGGCGGGCCCTGAATTGGTTGCCAGCCAATCGCAGGGCACACAAAGACATACAACAGTCACTTTCACACTCACACCTAGGGACAGTTTGGAGTGGTCAATCTGCCTGCCATGCATGTTTTTGGAGTGTGGGAGGAAACCGGAGAACCCGGAGAAAACCCACGCGGGTCCAGGGAGAACATGCAAACTCCACACAGAGAGGCCGGACCAGGTCTTGAACGCACGACCTCTGCACTGTGAAGCCGGTGTGCTAACCACTCAACTACCGGGCCGCCCGGCACTAATAAATGAAATGTATAATAATAATAATAATAATAATAATAATAATAATAATTATTATTATTATTATTATTATTATTATTATTATTATTATTAGTAGTAGTAGTAGTAGTAGTAGTATTAACGATTTAATGATACCCACTTTTAGTTAATGAAATGATTACTTTTTTTCCTGCAAATTTGTTCTTTTTAAAAACTTATTCCCAATATTTTATTCATATCATTCTTTTTTTCCATTTCATTGTGGCCCTAAAACACCTTTCTAGGAGAGCCAGTATCCTCATCTTATATTTACTTCACCTGTAGACCATGCAGGGGCGACTGAGTGCTCCCACATCTGTGCATGCAACCATCAAATTGAAGAAACATTGAATTGATGTGATGCACTCTAACCTCGATGGTGTCTTGATCTTATTTTACATGTCCGCACACACTCACCGCTGGCATTCCTGCTGCAGCCGCGCACGCTGATGCAGACGTCGAAGAGCTTTCTCCTGTTTGCGTTGGTCTTTCCATGACTTAGAGGCTACGTTGCGAGCAAACTCCCTCTGTTTGAGTTCCTTCAGCCTCTGCGGTAAATACACATTCACAAAAAGGGTTGAGGGGGGAATGACTTATTTGATTTTCAAATTGCACTTTGCGTTTGTGGATGTTTCTTCTCATAACATGTGCCCAATTAACCCCAGTGAGAAAAGATGAAAGCGCATTTTGATCAATGACCAGCATGAGCTCAAATGCAAAAATAAATAAAAATGAATTCTCACAGTTCAGATCATTGATTGACATGATGATGATGATGAGGATGATGATGAGGATGAGGATGAGGATGAGGATGAGGATGAGGATGATGATGATGATGATGATGATGATGATGATGATGATGATGATGATGATGATGATGATGATGATGAGCATGATGATGAGCATGATGATGCGTCATTTATACACCAACAGTGAACTTGAAGGGGTTATCCGATGCTTTTCCGAGCAGTTTAACAATTTCAACTTTTGATCGACTTGTATATTTTTGGATCTTTTCTTTTTTTATTGCAATTAAAAACATGTCATAGCAATTAAAAAAACTCACGCATTCACAAATTTATTTAGGTGAAATGTGACTGTCATTGAAGTTGTGGCCATTCTCTCGCGCCACTATTTTCCCATTTCCTTTTCTGACACACTGTAATCCTTCTTTTATCCACACTTGGCAGGTGTGCATGTTTATGTGGCGGTCTTTGTCTGCTTGTCTGCATCTGAAGGCGAAGCTGGAACTCTGGAGTTGGGGAATAGCTGCGGCATTGTCATCAGACATCCCTCCCAAACCTCTCCACCAAACACGTGGAAATCTTGCCGTTAACTGTCACGCCACATATAATTCCATTTTTTCCCTCACAATATGAATATTATGTTCAGACCCCCCCTACCCCCTCCACCCCTCTCCCACATGGTGTTACTCATTCCCACCTATCATCCAGAATGTATCACAGGCACTTGCATGCACGCACATCAGATTAGCCCCTCAGACATGGGATCTATTTATACACCGACTCTCTTTCACACCTCGATTCAGCACAAGCGATGACAGATGTCAGGTTAATCTATGTTGAGTCTTACACAAGCGCTTGTCTTTTCACATTATCATTTGATGCTTAACATCCCACTATCGGATCACTGGGGGCAATAATGAAGAAGCACCTTGTTGGGATGGTTGTATTTATTTATTTATTTATTTATTTATTTATTTATTTATTTATGTGTTTATGGACATGGTTATTTCTGTGTATATTTATTTATGTATTTACTTGCGTGTTTATTGTTTTTATTTATGCATGTATTTCCGTGTTTATGTATGTGTTTATTTATGGTTTTATTTCTTTATTTCTGCATTTATTTACGTGTTTATTTACATGTCTTTATTTATTTGTGCATTTATTTCCATGTTTATGTATGCGTTTATTTATGGTTTTATTTATTTATTTATTTATTTATTTATTTATGTGTTTATTGACTTGGTTATTTCTGTGTATATTTATTTATGTATTTACTTGTGTGTTTATTTATTTTTTAATGCATGTGTTTCTGCATTTATGTATGTGTTTATTTATTTATGGTTTTATTTCTTTATTTCTTTATTTATACAGTTATTTATGTGTTTATTTACAAGTCTTTATTTATTTGTGCATTTATTTCCACGTTTATGTATGTGTTTATTTATGGTTTTATTTATTTATTTGTGCGTTCATTTACATGCCTATTTATTTATTTATTTATTTATTTATGACATGGTTATTTATGTGTATATTAATTTGTAATTATTTATGTATGCATGTATTTATTTATTTATTTATTTATGACATGGTTATTTATGTGTATATTAATTTGTAATTATTTATGTATGCATTTATTTATGCATATATTTGTGTGTTTAGGCACAAGTTTATTTATTTATGCATTTATTTCCGTGTTTATGTATGTGTTTATTTATTTATTATTGCATTTGTTTATGATTTTATTTGTTTATTCATTAATGCATTTATTTACATGTCTATATATATGTATGTATTTATTTATTTATTTATTTATTTATTTATTTATTTATTTATTTATGCATTTATGTGTGTCTGTGTTTATTTACATGTTTGGTGCGCTTGATACTCCTTGGTCCCTTTATACACCGATAAATACGGTCCATTCTAATTTTATTGCTTTATTGAACGAACACAATGTTACAAAAAAACTTGAAGATTGGGAATGACAGGTCAGATAATTTACATTGTAGCCACTCTACTATGAGATGAATGGAAGTGAGAGCACCTCACTCCATCTCAGTAACATTTAAATGAGTCTACATATTCTTTGAAACATTTTTTTGTTAATTTATTAAATTATTATAATTTATAAAATTATTATATTTATTTTTTTAATTCTGGTTCTGGATGAATCAGTTTGCATATTGAGTTTAATTTGGATGTACAACCCCAGGGTTGTTTTGCCTCGTCAAAGAAATTTCATGGAAATTGATATTGGAGATAAATACAGCGCCTGCTAATTAACAAGCCAACCATGTTTGGTGGAGGTAACCGATACCTCTCAAGCAGTGTCAATCAAAAGAATATATTCAGAGCTTCAATTTAATCCGAGTCAGCTTGTGTGTGTGTTTGCTTTGAGAGCCTGTGTCAAGTTTGGAGGATTTTTTAAATGACAGATCTTTGAGTAATATTCACTCATTCACTGCCATTCACAAATGTATTCAGGAATTGAAAATATGACGTAAAGCGCCATTCCCAAATGTTTTTTTTTATGCTTGAGTGCAGATAAAGCACTGGCCATGACCTCTGGAAATGTTTTATTTCCTTCCACTAGGGGCAGAAAATCCTTTTTTTCCATATTCGCACTTTGTTCCAGCTTCAGCTGTTGTTAAAGCGCTATATAAACCAATATACGTATATATATTGTATTGTATTTTGGACAGCCGCCCTCATTTCCAGCTCATGTAACTCCAGAGCCATATAATTTAGGAATAAACTTTTTTTCTGAGGAAAGAAGAGAGTCTAAGGTTTGTTAGGCTGTATTGAATGTTTATGTAGTCGTAAAACTCAATATTCTGAGGGTCCTGGAATTTGAGTGACAATGACAAAAACCCTGGCACTGGAGTGAACACATTTTTGCACATCGTCCAGCAGTGAATGAGTTAAATAGGACTTTATGTCATATGTCTGACATCATGTCCCACCCTTGCTGTCCACAACGTGTCCGTCTCGCCTGTCAAATTCAATCAACACAAATCAATACCCCTTCCGATGCTGCCTCACTTCCTTTTTGGTGGACACCTGCATGCAAATGTAGTGATGTCTCTTTCTTCTTTTCCTTTCAGCTTTTCCCCTCAGGGGTCGCCACAGTGAATCAATGTCCTCTTTAACGAAGCAATTTCAGCCATGACCGGTAAATGCTAAGACGAGCTCTTTGCAGACAGGTTCAACCCCCCTGAATCGATGGTAACGGGTGAGAAGACGCCGCAAATGCAATCAGCTTGCCATTTTCTAAAGCCAATACTCCTACAGGGAAGCGGTTTTCAGCTGGAATTTCATCTGCCGTCTGCTTGCTCGGGCAGCCAGCGTGCAGTATGTGTGTGTTCCCCCGGCGCCAGTGGCTACTGTCAGCTCAGTCCCTCGTGCACTTGTTTCACGTGCTTGCCGCCGGCTAAAACAAAGCATTAACATTGGCCCGCAGTTGCTTCAATTCATTCCCAAAGAACAATGACAGTGCGGGAAGCATTTTATTTAACGTTCATTTCCTGGCTCGGTGTGGGCGTCTTGCTTGGAAGACGTCTGGACGTTTATTGTAGCGCAAAGCCAAATGCGAATGTTCTAATAGCGGAAATTTCAACTTGTTAGTCCAAAGCAGAGTTTGCGTATGGAAATGGGAAGGAAAGCAGAGCACAGGAGGAAACCTGCTGGCGGGCCTTTTCTTAACCCACCATTGACCTCATCTTGTCCAAACTGGAATAATACAATCATACTTGAGTCATGACTAATAGTTTTGCTTTTGTTTTAGGTTTGTGTGCGTGCGTGTGCATGTGTGTCCGATGGAAATACGAATAGACAACAACAACAAAAAAAAATCTCTTTTCCAAAATAATATATCTCTAAATTATTATTAGTGAAAGTTACCATTTTATATTACTGTATTTTCTGGTGTATAAGGCACACCCAAAAGCCTTAGTCTTCTTCTAAAGACGACCCTGTGCCTTTCTACGCAGGTTCGTAATATTGTGCCACAACAGGTCTCAACAACTACTGTTAGCAGCCATCGACGCTATTTCCCCCTGTACAAGTCTCTACTGTAGCGCCTTATAACGTCGGTGTGCCTTATATTTGGAAAGGTTTTATACACAGTGATACCTCGGCTTACGAACACTTTAGCTAACGAACTTTTCGCCTTACGAACGTTAAATTTGCCAGAATATAATCTTGGCATCCGAACTATATACTCTATAAGGTGCACTGGACTATCAGGCGCATCTACAATGAATGAAAAATGTTTTTCAAATACAGTGATACCTTGGCTTACGACCTTAATTGGTTCCCTGAAAGTGTGTATGGCGAAGTGTGTATTCCAAACATTAATTTCCCATACAAAACCATTAAAATGAGAATAATCTGTTCCCAGGTCCCCATCACTCATTGTGGCGCTCCGTGTGTTTCCCGAAAAATATATGGAAAAAGTTTGAAAATACACCATTCATTCGGGGTGCGCCTTATTCTCTGGTGCGCCTTATACACCTGAAAATATGGTAAATTTGTTCATTATAAGAGGTTAGTAACTAGGTCAAATCATCCGTCTATCTGGGACAAATAAATTTTATGAATCCCAGCAAATTTTAAATACTGTATTCTCATGTGTATAAGACGCACTGCACCGGTCTATAAGGCGCACACCCAACGAATGGTGTATTTTAGCCATGGACTCTATTTCCCCCTGTAGAAGCCTCCACTGTAGCGCTTTATAATGTTGGTGTGCCTTGTATTTGGAAAACTTTTATATACATATTTACATACTTTTTTCATTTGTTGAAGGTGCGCCTTGAGGCCGGTGCGCCAAATAGTCCGGTGTGCCTTCTATGTGGAAAAAATTTGAAAATACACCAAACATTGGGGCCATTCTCAAATTTGTTCGTGTTTGTTTTTTTTCTTGCTTTGGTGTCGATAAAGCACTGGCCATGGACTCTGGAAATGTTTTTCCCTTCCACATGAGGGCAGAATTTCCCTTTTCTCCATGTTTGCGCTTTGTTCCAGCTTCAGCTGTTGTTAATTTAGACAGCCACCCTCATTTGAAGCTCATATAACTCCAGATCCATATAATTTAAAAATTAACCTTTTTTTCCGATGAAAGAAGAGAGTCTAAGGTTTCTTACGCTGCATTGAATGTTTCTATAGTCTTAAAAGTCAATATTCTAAGGTTCCTTCAATTTCAATGTAAATGACGAAAACCCTGGCAATGGACTGGACACATTTTTGCACATCGTTTGGCAGTGAATGAGTTAAACTCAAATGTTCCTCACTATGTCTTCCCACCATTGGCACGGTTTTGACCCAAGTCTCCACCAATGCAAATTTTATCCCTTCTAAATGCACATCAATATACATTTCTGCATTGAGGCTCACTCTTCATCACTGATGTCATCGCTCCTTGCCGTCAGAATTCATAAGATGTCATCCCAAGGCCATGTGCTTCCTGCTGGGGTCGAAGTACCAGTCTATTCCTCGTCTTCGCATCAAATATTAATTGCCCTTCGTCATTTCTCATCTTTCTCCTTTTCTTATTAGTTTCTCCTGATTGAAATTGAAATGTGATGAGCTTGTGAAAGTGTGCTTGGTAGGGCGCGGTGGATTGCGGCATTTTTCAAGTAGGCTTGAGAAGCAGCTTGACATCAACGTATAATTTCATTATAAAACAAATGTGTTTTTTTGTTTGTTTTCCAGAAGCTCGTCATGTACCTGTTTGTGTGCGTGGTCGTAGGAGTTGATGTGGTTGTCAAACTCCTGGTGGCGCAGGTACTGCTTGTCACACAGATCGCAGTAAAAAAGAGACTTCAGATCCTCCGCTGAGCAGCCCAACGCTCGCTCGGAACGCTCCTGAGGGGGATAAACATGCACGGATAATGTCAGAGAGAACAATAGAGGACGATGACGAAAGGCGATGGAGGCAAAAAAAAAAAGTGACAGAACCGAAAGGCCGTTTACAGCTAATCTGCATGGAGACATTTTTTTATCGGAAGAACTCGGACATGTGCTCTGCCTATGGCCATTAACTCATTCACTGCCGGACGATGTGAACGTTGGGAAGTCCACCGACATTAAATCGGGTATTCGTCATGAATATTAGGGCATAACGTCTATCAGACACATGTACAGTATTAATTATAGTAGTAATTAGCAAAATCTCATCTCTCAAACAGAGATGCCATTTTCTTAAAAATATTTCCATCATGGTCTACTGTCAAGACATAATTTTTATTTTTATTTTAATTAAAAAGTTATTAATTTTTTTAAACTCGTGCAAAAATGCTTCCACTACAGTGTCAGGGTTTTTGTCATTGTCACTTGAATTTCAGGACCCACAGAATATTGCGTTTTAGGACTACATAAACATTCAATTCAGCGTAATAAACCTTAGATTCTCTTCTTTCATCAGAAAAAAAACGTTAATCCCTAAATTATATGGGTCTGGAGTTATCTAAGCTTGAAATGGGGGCGGCTGTATAAAATACAATACAATACATATTGACTTATGTTGCGCTTTAACTACAGCTGTAGTTGTAACAAAGCGCTAACATGGACAAAAGGCAAATACTGCCCCCTGGTGGAAGGGATAAAACATTGTCAGAGGTCTGACCAGCGCTTTATCAGCACCCCCTCCACACAAAAAACCAAAACCCTAACAAATTTGGGAATTGTGCTCAAGATCACGCTTTTCAATTCCCGAATAAATTGGCCGGCAACTGAACCAGTTGCCAGCCAATAGCGGGAGAAGAAAAAACTTTTTTTTTTTTTTTTTTTACAATACAAAAGGACAACCTTGCACGATGGTCTGCCGAACCGAGTCCAATTGAGCAACCTTTTTAGGCAGCCTTCGACTCTCAACATCAGCACTCCTGTTGAGTTGCAATTCATGTCCTTGTGGCTTTTTGAGTTGATCAAGGTTTCCTCCCGCATTACAAAGTCATGCATACTCGGCTGACTTTAAATTGCCTGTGTAGGTACGAAGGTTTTCTCTGTATGAGCAATTTAGTCCAATTGTAATGTATTTCTCAACATAGGCTGGAGGTGACTTGTGGCTATCGTGATAAAAGACGGAAAGATGGAGTCTAATTAAAACTGTGAATGAATAAAGGAATCAAAGGAATCAAAAGTAAAAACAAAACGATTCTTTAAACTGGAGGGGCTGGTTGGGAGAGCTTTTATAAAGGCGGACAGAATGTGACGTCATGACAGGACGTCCGACAACATAAAATGATGTAAAGACGGACAGAATGTGACACGATGACAGGAAGTCCGAGAAAATAAAATGTAAAAGATGTTTAAAATGTGTTCGAATAGCGAATTGCTCGAACAAAACCAATGGGGATTTGGGTACATTGACCATCAAAGTTTGAATGCAGTGGAATAGAAAGATAGTTAGCCAGAATAGCAATCTTGCTGCTTTGTTTTAACTCATTTACTGTCATTCCCGAATTTATTTGGGAATTGAAAATACGACGTCGAGCGACTTTCCCGAATTTGTTCGGGTTGTGATTTTTCTTGCTGAGGTGCCGATAAAGCACGAGCCAGACCACTGGCAATATTTTTCCCTTCCACAAGGGGGCAGCATTTCCATTTTTTTCCATGTTAGCACTTTGTTCCAGCTTCTGCTATTGTTAATGCACTATATAAACCAATATGTATGTACTGCATTGTATTTTGGACAGCCATCCTCATTTCAAGCTCATATAACTCCAAACCCATATAATTTAGGAATGAATTCTTTTTTTATGATGAAAGAAGAGATTCTAAATGTTCCTTCAAAATACCCCTATATGTCTGATCTTCTTCAAATCTCCGTTCCCTCTCGGTCCCTCAGATCCTCATCTTTCCTTCACCTCAATGTGCCTTCTGCCCGTCTCACCACAATAGGGTACAGAGCTTTCAGCCGCTTTGCTCCCGAACTCTGGAATTCACTTCCACCCAACATCCGTAATATTGACTCCCTTCCTACTTTCAAATCCCACCTCAAAACTCATCTGTTTAAAATTGCCTTCATGGTCTATTTCAATCAGTTATTTTATTATTTATCATTTTATTTATGGTTTTATTGTTCCGTGTATTGTTTTTTTTATTGTAAAGTGTTCTTAGGGTGTTCAGAAAGGCGCTTGGAAATTAAATGCATTATAATTATTTTGTAACGCTGTATTGAATGTTTGTATAGCCCTAAAACTCAATATTCAGTGGGTCCTGGAATTTGAGTGACAATGACAAAAACATTTTTACATACATCTGGCAGTGAATGACTTAATTATCATATCAAAGTTTTATTCTCTAAACTCATCCTATATTTTTTTCACTCCTGCTATTATGCCATGAAAACATACAAAATTGTCTATTTTTTTCGTTGTACTAAGTTCATCCTGTCTACTTGATATCTAATTTAAAGTACAGTAAAGTCTCGTTATATCGATATTCAAGGGAGTCCGAAAAAATATCGATATAACCGGGACTATCGATATATCAGACCCTGTTTGCATGTAATTTTCTCCGTGCGTGCATAGAAATAGTATCGATATAACCGCGACTATCGATATATCCGATATCGATATAACGAGACTTTACTGTAGTTTCTTCACTTACAGACAGTGTGTTATAGGTGTTCAAATACCTGACATGTTTCGGCGTATACTTCCGCCTTCCGCCGCCGAAACATGTCAGGTATTTGAACACCTATAATACACTGTCTGTAAGTAAAGAATCTGCTTTAAATTAAATTGTCTATTTTTTTTGTCGAATAAATACTTGTGTTTGGTTCCTTTATACAAGAAAAACCTCTGTTACATCAAAATGACACTCATGGAAGGAGCGAGGGTGGAACAGCCGTATGGATCATCCATAATGCACCACTTGGACTTTGGTGCACAAAAAACAAAAACATCAACCGGGACGGTTGATGTTTTTGTGTGAAAAAATGTATCAGAGAAATAAACTCACAACAGATGTCTGTGCAGAACAAGGACAGTCTTGGTACGTGGACTCCAGGGGATACATCACTAGTCTTCATGCTCACATCTGCCACTGGATTCCAGCCCCCCCCCCCCCCCCCAATCTCCCCCAGGTCTCAAAACACGCAGGATTGTGCACAGTCAATGTATATATGTGTGTGTGAGTGTGCGTGCATTCATTCCATGCTCCGCTTCAGAATGTAATTTCCCCCAGGCTGGGGTCTGCCAATAAACACTATTGAATTCTGTTCTACACTGACATGATGGGAATTTAATTTGAGCTTGTCGCTTCTTTCTATACTTCTTTTCCCAACTCCATCCTTCTTGCCATACTCGTTACCCCCCCCCCCCCCCGCCTCCCACTTTTATAGCCCCCCCGTATACCCTTTTCTCCTTCTGTCGAACGCCGTCTGTGAAGCGAGGCCAGGGGTCATCCAGTTTGACACAGCTCCATATTACTGTAATATTACCATTGAGACTAATGATCCCTGATGTGCACATGAAGGTGATTTTAATTAAAAACATCACTTTTCACTCATTCAATCTGCAGGTGCGCCAGATGGACAAATGTATTGGGATATAAGACCGCACAGGAAGAAGCAATAATGGCCTTGAGAAGACCCCCTTTCAAAGTCGACTCGCTCTCTGCTTACAAGTATGTGACCGCCACCATTAATGACGCGTTGCCTTTCGAATTGCTCCAACTACCCAAGTATCGGCGAAGCGATCGCGGGATCCATATTTGATTTAATGAGGCATTTGCGGTTTCACAGTGCATGCAGATCCGTGTGTAGACTGTCTTATAAAGCGGCGTCTTTGAGAGGCTCAACTGTCAATTCAACTTTGTTGATATGCGACAGGAAAAAAAACCTACAACTGAAGATAGAAAGCTTTTATAGTGACCTCCATGATGCAAATGAGGTAAAAACGATGCAATGAAAACATAAATGACAAACTCTGAGGGGCATTCCACTTTTTTTTCCTTACAGATACTAATATGGTTCGAGTACTCACCAAGACCAAACAATCGATACCACCCATGTTTTTCTTACATTAATTATCATTCAAAATAATAAAAAGACTGATTAATTTCTGACACACATAACAGGCATTCTGAAAATAAAGAAGTTCACTTCAAAAGCAACCACAAACTACTCGCAATAATCCAGTGGTGGACCATCAAGGTCTGCAAAGCCAAATATCTGAATAACACCCTAAACGTCTGACTTTTCGCGTACTATGATTGACTAGTTACATGATTGGCTAGTCACCAGCCAATCATAGTATTACTAGCCGCTAGCACACAGATGCATGTTTAAATTAGTTGTGATGAAGACCAACAAGTTGTTCTAAAACCATCCTGGTGTTTTCTTCTTCTCGAGAACGGAAGGTGTTCGTCATTTGTTAACTTTGGCGAATTGAAAGATCCAAGGCAAGCAAGTGCTGAAGAATGAATGACTCTTTGTGTCTTTGTGTTGTCATATTACAGTAAAGTCTCGTTATATCGATATTCAAGGGAGTCCGAAAAAATATCGATATAACCGGGATTATCGATATATCCGACCCTGTTTGCATGTAATTTTCTCCGTACGTGCATAGAAATAGTATCGATATAACCGGGACTATCGATATATCCAATATCGATATAACGAGACTCTACTGTATTTGTTATATAGGTTTTTTTGTTTCCTTTCTTTCTTTCCTTCCCTCTTCTGTGCTACTTCCGGGTAGAGTGAACGCTGGCGCGAATGGCTGCCGTTGCTCACCCACACAAAAAAAATCCCATGACTGTAAAGTGTCCTTGAGAGTTTTGAAAGCCGCTTAGAAATCAAATGTATTATTATTATTATTATTATTATTATTATTATTATTATTATTATTATTATTATTATTATTACGGTATCTGTAGCGCGCTGCATAAGCAAATATATCATGTTGATTTCAAGAATAATACAATAATAATAATAATAATAATAATAATACATTACATTTTAAGTGCCTTTCAAAGCTCTCAAGGACACTTTACAGTCACAGACAAGCAGTATTACTGTATCTGTAGCGAGCTGCATAAGCAAATATATCGTGTTGATTTAATGGCGGTTTTGTCAACCCACAATGGCGGAAGGAGAAGAAATGGATTTGGTTGCTGATATACTGTTAAAGCCATTTTCATGATGGACTTTTCAAGAATAATAATAATAATAATAATAATAAAAAAAAGCTTTCAAAGCTCTCAACAACACTTTACAGTCACAGACAAGCATAGCTACTATAATAAATAAAATACAATCACAAATAGAATACAATAAATAAAATACAATTATAAATAGAAACAAGAGAGACAGCAGATAGGCATCATTCATTCAGGTTGGACATCTCCGAAGCTAACAAAAATAGCAAATAATGTTGCAATTTTATGAGGTTATCATGAATCCACACGTTCATTAGAACAGTTTAATAACAATATTTTTTAAGTTTCTACAAGTCACAAGTTATTTCCTTGCTGTCGACACCCTCTAATGGACGTGTCGTGAATCACACCACATTCGCTGCTGTGGATTGATTCAGCACTACTGAAGGCCTAGCGGTGAAATCCACGGCCTGCCACTGCTATCAACTATCATCACATGCGATTGTAGTGTTGTGGTGGTTGTGAATCAGAGGAATAATAAAACCTCTATCGGCTCCAAAATTCAAAAGCTGGACCCTATAAAAGCATTTCGCTGGACATTGCAAAACATCCAATTAGCTTTTGTCGCTGATTGGCTGAGAAAACTCTTTTTTTCTGACTTATTGGGGTAGTTGAGTTTTTACAAGATAAAATGAACAATGACGTTGGTTGCCTAATAAAGGGCTATTTGATAAAAGCCGTCTCAATACTTTTGTCCATATTCGATTTGGAGGCAGAGCGGTTCGAGCAGGCTGACAGGAATCTCTGCAGAAAGGTAAGTAATATACATTGATCCTGCGTGTGCGCGCTTGTGTGCGTGTGTGTGTGTGTGTGTGCGTGTGTGTGCGTGTGTGTGTGTGTGTGTGTGTGTGTGTGTGTGTGCGTGTGTGCGTGTGTGTGTGTGTGTGTGTGTGTGTGTGTGTGTGTGTGTGTGTGTGTGTGTGTGTGTGTGTGTGTGTGTGTTTTATCGATCTTTCTCGCAAACCTAAATCCATGACTAGGAAATGATCCAATCACCTAGAACGGCCTTTCTCTTGAGTGCCACCACTGTGATGAGATTGAGAGCAGTGTGTGTGTGTGTATTTGTCCCGTTTTGGCGGGGGAGGCCACAAAACCGACGACCACATACTTGTGTAATTATCTGTTGAAAAGTCAGTGGGCTGTTCATGAGAAAAGACGACGTTGAAAGTCACAACTTGCCATGCTGATTGTATCTACCCCGGTCAAGGATGACGCCTCGTACTGATGTCCCAAAATGTTTATTGTGGAACACCGTGAAAACTAAGAGGTATTTAAAACAACAATCGGCATTACTACAATCTGTTCGACAAGACATACAGTAAATAAACAAATTAATAACGTCCCGTGTGCAATGTGTAGACAAACTAATGACGTTGAATCGACTGTTGTTCTCTCTCTCACAATTACAGTGATACATCAGCTTACGAACTTAATTGATTCCCAGAAAGTGTGTGTAGGTCAAAAAGTTCATCTTCCAAACATTTATTTCCCATAAGAAACCATTAAAATGAGAATAATCCGTTCCCAGCTCCCCATAAAACATAATTTTCGAGTAAATAAGCCTCAAAACTACACAAATATACCTTATTTTATGTATAATTATAATAAATGTGCTATTGTATTGTAATTAAAGAAATAAACTGTCCTGTATCATAAAGTGTTTTTTATTTACCTTTGTGAATGTCGTTGATGTAGTTGCCTCTTGATGATATCCGTGCTTTCTCAGCGATAATACCATCACTAACACTGTCCCCTGCTAGCAGCTTTTCGTTAATCCAATCCAGCAGAAGTTTTTTAACGTCTTCTATTGCCTGAGACCGTTGCTTAGACAACACATCCTTAGCACACGTAGCAATGGTCGACTTAGCATACTGGTACTGGGATGCTAAGTCACAATAACGCACACCTCATTTGTGTTTTTCTGTATCTCCTTCTGCTTGACCGTAATTTTCTTTTGTGTCCTCTTCGATTTACCACTAGCCTGTGGTGGGGGTATTGGGGGTATTTTTCTTTTTCAATCCCATAATAGCAAAAGTACTACACTCGATAACAAAGCACATCCGCACTAAAAGAAAGGGGGTGACGAAAACTAGTTCGCCAGCCACCGTGGCGCCGTGTGGTTTGGTTCGTCCGCCAAAACCTAGTTCGTCAGCCAAGACTATATACTTGCGAATTTAATGTTCGTGAGGCGAAAAGTTCGTGAGCTGAAGCCTTCATAAGCTGAGGTATCACTGTACATCGAAACACATGACACATAACCATAGGTGGTCATGACAAAATGACTACTTTAAGAAAAACATAAATATGAAGGTTCACATAGAAACGTTAAACACTTTTACAAAACAACAAGACCAAATAAATTATATTTTGCTGTCATGGCAACCAATGATTCAATATTGACGCCAGTTACACTGATACCCAATGAGCTGAATTTCTCTACTAAATATGAGTTGTCCTTTACTGTCATGCACCAGCGTCCATATGCATAATTCAAAGCACATCTGTCAACCCGATCACAGGAATAAAAAGCATAACTAATGTCCACGCATCTGAATGATCTCAATACATTTCCAGGCTCGTCATCACTATGTTCGCTTATGGAGTCTAAAATAGGAAGACTGATCAAGCAAAACTGGCAGGATGTAATTGAATCTGTTGCAGCCAAGAAAGTCACGCTTAAAGCATTTTTTTTTTTACATTTTAACCTGTCTGCTTTTTCGTCTCTCTGTGCATTGTAAAATAATGATATACAATATATTCATGAAAAAGATGCCGCGAGAGACACCCTGGTTGTGGCTCACATTGAACGTGTGTGCCATGGAGAATGGATCCTTTCTTTCAGCACCTTCATATGTCTTCATTACTTTTGTGTATGCGTTCGCTTTTCTTCAAAAATACCGGTCGTATTTTTTATTTATTTTTTTGCCTTTCAACTTTTTCCAGTTACTGTACACAAAAAAAACGTTTTTTTTCTGCTGCGGCTGCAAGTTGATGATTGATTGTGTGCTCGGATCAAATAACATTTTAAATGACGATTTGTGTCACTCCACACAAGTTTGGCAGTGGCGGCAAATCCCTAATGTTAAGAATGCTAGAATGGGGGTCAATATTTATCTTTTTTTGTAATTACGATCACGACTAAACTATATTCTGAACCAAACTTGGCCAAAAAAAAAGAATAAATAGGACAAAACAAATCTCTGCATGCATAATCAATCCGAGAAGCAATGGGAGGAGGGGAAAAAAGGCCAACGGCAACAAAAGTTCTGTTATCAGATTCTCTCTGTTCTATGCTTATTGAGACAAACTACTGTAGAGGAAAGAATACATACAGTACATAAATAAACTAATTTTTTGCCAAAGGCCACATTGTAGTTATGGTTTTCTCTACGGGGCTGTTATGAATTTGGGGTAGCCATTAGGATGTTTAATCCCTCCATATATTACATACAGAGCACACAACATATGAATGAATAACTATTTTCAAATTTGAAGTAAAAATAATGAGCTATTATGGTTTTTATACGATAATTTGAAATTTTGGTACAGATTTTAGTAAGGATTATGAAATTTCACAAGTTAGTTTTGCTTTTGTGGACCGAATAAAATGATCTGGCGGACCACATTTGGGCCCTGGCCCAAGACTTTCACACCAGTGGTATTAACTGTTATGACTAAACTAGACCAAAAAATTACCAGCATGTCGAATGAATAAAATGAGCCATAAAAATATTTCAATAAAAGTTCAAATGAATAACGAGTCATGAAAATATCAATGAAATAAATACTTTGAGCCTGCCCACGGAAATAAAAAATATCCTCTGTTACCGCGAGATGGACTGTATCACAAATGGAGTCTGTAATATTGGAATGATGCTTCGCTGGGAGCATGTTCTGACTTTATGAATGAGTTAAAGGTCAGAGCTGATTGACCTCTGAGTATTGAAGGTAAAAGCAGTGCCCGGAAAAAGAAGAAGGTCCAATACCACATCGACATTAACCCCATTCATCGACAGCAATTATCCAATGGACAGTTTATTGTGTTATCAGGTTGCAGTGTGCATGAAAGGGTTAAGAAAATAATACAAAATAAATTATGAAAATATGACGAATACAAGATTAAAATACTGTGACAAACATAATTTTCACCTGCAACTTTGAAGTGGCATTTTTGTTTTACTTTTTCTAAATTGAAATTAAGGGAACGGACTATGGGAGTTTGTAGTTAGCCTATGACCATGTTGGATCTGTTTGCGATCGACCGTCGGGCTCCTCCTTCAGCAGCACACCTGTTGACCGTCATCTCGTTAGGTTTTCTGTTAAAAAGACGGCCTGCCCAACTACTTTTGGTCATTGTTTTTGACATTGTTTCTGTAACTTTGTGTTCTGCTGCTGCAACGGCCACTGCTGTATTTTTTTAGGAATGAGTTTTGGAGTTAGGTTTTCTCTGTGTTTGACATTTTCTCAAGTCTACCATGATCCTCCCTCCAGCACACCTTTTGGAGGTCCTCCACCTCCACCTCCATGTTCATGACAGACGGTGAGTTCCATGTTCATGACAGACTGTGAGTTCTATTTATTTATTTATTATCTATTTATTGAATTATTTGTTTGTTTGTTTGTACATGTCTGTGTTCGCTTTCTTTATGTATTTATTTAGGCCTTTATGTGTTCATATATTCATATATTTAAATTTTTATATATTTATGTAGTTGTTTTTTAGTGTTTTATTTATGTATTGTATTTTTTATTTGTTTATTTATTTGTTCATTTATTTATTCATTTTTATTTTCCAATGAATATTGATTTTATTTTAAATTTTATAATTTGTATTTCGTATTTTGAAATTCGTAATTTCTATTTTGATTTGATATTTGATTTTTGGTGTTTATATTTTATATTTTGTGTTTTATATTTTATGTTTTATACGACACTGATTTGCTGTGGCGACCCCTTGAAGGGAAAAGCCGAAAGGAAAAGAAGAGGAGATACTTTGTATTTTACTTTGTATTTTATTATGTTGTATTTTGGATTTTGAATTTTGGATTTCATTTTTTTTTTT
The DNA here is from genome assembly GCF_051943395.1 of Hippocampus bargibanti. Classification (NCBI taxonomy): domain Eukaryota; kingdom Metazoa; phylum Chordata; class Actinopteri; order Syngnathiformes; family Syngnathidae; genus Hippocampus; species Hippocampus bargibanti. The sequence goes on along the minus strand of NC_142739.1, from coordinate 23,213,337 downwards.
TTTTTTTTTTGGATTTTTTTTTTTTTTTTTTTTTTTTTATTTTGGATTTTAAATTTTTTATTGTTTTATTTTAAAGTTTAGAATTGCTGATTGTTATTTTTTATAAGTTTTAATTTATTTATTTATTTATTTGTTTGTTCGTTTGTGTGATGGAGACTTGCGACTGATTTCCTCTAAAAAAATGTTTTTTTTCAATCCATCAATTGCAATGAAAATGTGAGCCAGAAATTTTCAATGTCTGTGCTGCTGCGAAATGGTGTCAAAAACTAAAGACGTGATGACGTTTGTTGAATTGTGATGATTCTTAATCACGTCTGGGCCTTGTCGTATCAACTCAGCATGCAATTTGTAAGTGTTTATCTCGCCCAATTAGGCATTTAATTATCTTAATCCATAATTAGCATCTTCGCCTGGACAATTCCATTTGCGCTGGCAAATATGTTTGCTCTCTTAATCTATTTGGTATCTGTCTCTGTCATACACATTTATTTCTGCATGAAAAATGTCCTGCTTGTTTTATTTTGTTTATTTTTTTTCTTTGTGCGGTGCCTTATGGAGCTAATGACACGTTTGCTCCTGTCATGACCTAAAGATCTCCGTTAGACAAAGTCACACTCACACACACGTACACAGTGCCAAACGAGACAGCAGAGTGATAATGAGCTGATATTTACAACCCTAATGCATCTCCCTTGACTGGCTTTATTATGCCTTCATGGCCACTACCCTCAGGTTATTTATTTGACGGATGCGTGAGTATCTGCATGCCCTCAATGTCTTTGTCTCGCCTGCGTGCTTCTGTCTCCTCCTGTTTTACGCGTTTGTGCAAACCACCGTTGGAATCTTTTTCCAAATCTGTGCAATTGACGTGTGTACAGAAAGACAGATGGGATAGGGTTGACATTGGTGTTTCGTCGCAGTAGAGATTAAATCAATTTGTGGGAGCAGAATGAACAATGTTTTATATACTGTGTACTTTACCGGTGTCAAAGTCAAGGCCCGGGGGCCAAATTTGGCCCACCATATCATTTTATTCGGCCTGCGGAAGCAAATCAAACGTGAAGTTCCATGATGCTAGCTAAACTCTGAAACGAAAATTTCAAATTGAATTAAAAAAAATGTTGAAGATGATAAATAACTAAATAAATAAAGGTGGCCCGGTAGTCGAGTGGTTAGCACACCGGTTTCACAGTGCAGAGGTCGTGCGTTCAAGACCTGGTCCGGCCTCCTTGTGTGGAGTTTGCATGTTCTCCCCGGGCCCGCGTGGGTTTTCTCCGGGTCCTCCGGTTTCCTCCCACATTCCAAAAACATGCATGGCAGGCAGATTAACACTCCAAATTGTCCCTAGGTGTGAGTATCAGTGTGGATGGATGGTCTCTGTGTGCCCTTTGATTGGCTGGCAACCAATTCAGGGTGTCCCCCGCCTGGTGCCCGAAGACGGCTGGGATAAGCTCCAGCACCCCCCGCAACCCTAATGAGGAAAAAGTGGTACGGAAAATGGATTGATGGATGAATGACTAAATAAATAAATAAATAAAACTGGAACAAAAACAAATAAATAATAATAATAATAGGAATAATAATGATAACGATGATAATGATAATAATAAAATACATTTAAAAAATAATAATTGTGTTATTCAAGTTTTTAGCAAACGGTCGTGACTTTAAGACCCGGTCCGGCTTCCCTGTGCTGAGTTTGCATGTTCTCCCCGGCCCGCGTGGGTTTTCTCCAGGTCCTCTGGTTTCCTCTCAGATTCCGAAAACATGCATCTGAATCATAATCAGAAAACCTTTAATTGTCCCACAGTGGGGAAATTTGCAGTCCGCAGAAGCAATTGGAGGGGGCAAATGGGGGGGTTGAAAGGATTTAAAAAAAAAACACAAGATATTCTAAGCATAGTAAAAATGTCAGCAGATTGAGATGTATACTGTAAATGTGCAAAACTGTGTCATAAAAAAACATACATAGTGCAAGTATCAAAAAAAGGTATATTGATATACACTATGTAGCTGTATTGCATCAACACATATTTACAGTACACAAGTCCAGTTTTTTGGCACGCTTATTGAACGCTCCAAATTATCCCTCAGCGTGAGTGTGAGCGTGAAAGATTCTTAGTCTCTGTGTGCCCTGCGATTGACTGGCAACCGGTTCAGTGTGTCCCCCGCTTAGTGCCCGAAGACGGCTGGGATAGGCTCCAGCAATCCATACGTCCCTTGTGAGGATAAGCAGAACGAAGAAATGGCTCGATAATTTTTGGGTGAGTCTGTGTGGTTGCAGTGTGCCATTTGCTGGCACTGCAGAGGCAATTTCACACTTGCAACCAGAGTGAAAATAAAAACAACAAAATATTTTGAGAACATTTCTCATGTGACAAGGGGAGTCCAAAAAAAACTGAAGAAAAATACATTTTGGGACCGCAAATGAAAAAAGTGTCAGGATGATGTGGATGGAAAAACACCCCCAGACATTTCCCCCCTCCATAAACTCTCAGTGGCTGAGTTGAATGATGCAGCTGTGCCAACGTCAATGATAATTTGACGCTCGACGAGTGTGATAAATGCTCCACTTGCATAAATTCAACAGGAGCGTTTCTTGGTGCCACGTGCTCAATAATTGTAAACGCGAAGAAAAGCAATGAGCTAGCTACGATGATTTTTCACAACGCAGATTAACAAATGTAGCCTGAATGTTGTTCAACAATACGTCTCAATTTGTCACCTATTCTCAAAATGGCTCCTATGCCCGTGAACCCGAACCGTCGTCGCTGCGACAGCAGCAGGGAAAAGAATAGCAGATTGAGGAACAGTCCCATAAGCCTCACTGCTCATCCGTTTTTCATCTGTTTTCTGGCTTCTTGCCTGACAAAGAAAAACATTGTTCTTCTCTCTGACCTTTGAGGTTGAGCAGCATGCATGAAACAAACTGAATGAATAAATAATGAGCAGATTATATTTGCTAATGCACAACCTGCCCTTTGTTGTTGGCCGCGCCTCCTCGGATTTGATCTTCAAACTTTGCATCACAATTATTTTCGAAAGAATATTGGATTTCATGTTGTACGATATTCAATTCTCAGTGGGCATTGCATAGCATGCGTGGAAATTCTGTGCTCCTAAAAACTCATATTTAAATCGTCAGAATTCTATACAGAGACTTCCATTATATTTTTATTTTTAAAATCTAGCTTTTAGAACTGGTGTCAGTCATTTTTTGCAACGGGCTGTGTAATTATGGTTTCCTCTCGACGGCCATTATGAATTAGGGGAAACCATTAGAATGTTTCATCTTCTCCACATATTACATACAGAACACACAACAAATTAAGGAAACTCTAGTTTTCTAATGTAATCTGAAGTCAAGATAATAGCTGTTATTGTGATTTACGTATGACAATTTGCAATTTTGGTTTGGACTTTAACAAGCATCATTGTTTGATTTGCTTTCGCAGGCCGAATAAAATGATGTGATGGGCCAAATTTGGCCCGCGAGCCTCGACTTTGACGCCAGTGTTCTAGCATGTTACTTGCTTTCTAAGTTTTTGTGCAGCATTTCTATTGTATGTTCATACGGATTGAATTATTTCATTGATGTCATGAGTCTATTATGGTACTGAATCTAAAAGGTGCAGGTAAGAAACACTTACAGGGGCAAAAAAACTAATCCATGACTCATACAAAGTCCTGTAAAAAAACCCTCAAACAAACAAAGTTATGACGGGAAAAATAAAAATAACTTGACAGGAGTAATAATGCATTCAAGACTGAGTAGGAAACTAAATGACAAGTCAACAAAAACATGGCTGGATAAGTCACAAAGTGTCAATGAAGATGACTGGTAAATACATAGGGATAAGAATAGGCCAAAACAAAAGCAAAGCGCTATGGATATTGGAATAAAAGTGCATCCAGTTGACATTGTGATACGTAACGTATTGCATATTTATTTTACACCGAAGATGACAGACGCTCCCCAATTTACGAACGAGATACCTTTCAAAAGGTTGTTCGTAAGGGGAATTCGTTCGTAAGTTGCTTCAGTGCTATATTTTTTATGGAATGTATGTTTAAGGCTTATCTAAGTATGTTACGGCTTGTATAAGTAGCCTGTATTAGTTTGTACTGAAAAATAAACATCTAATAAAATATATCTTAATACAAAAAAATGTTTTATGTACCATTGTTCGGAACTCGAATGTTCGTAAGTAGGGGACAGTCTGTATTGACTACTAGTTAGGACGCAATCAATTTATGTAAGACCTTTTCTTGCATTGTTATACCAATAATATCCACCCAATGTACCATTGTTTGTAACTCGAATGTTCGTAAGTAGGGGACGGTCTGTATTGACTACTAGTTAGGACGCAATCGATTAACGTAAGACCTTTTCTTGCATTGTTGTGCCAATAATATCCACCCAATGTACCATTGTTCATAACTCGAATGTTTGTAAGTAGGGGACAGTCTGTATTGACTACTAGTTAGGACGTAATCGATTAATGTAAGACCTTTTCTTGCATTGTTATGCCAATAATATCCACCCAAACATTTTCCACTATGTTTATCTTTACAAAGGTCACTCTGTGCTGTATTTAAAGCGAATGAGATGACCGGCTTCACTCCCACAACGGCGCAAACACCCTTTCCCATCAAATTGTGCATCCAATTCAACCTCACTTTGCGCTGGGGGCACAAAATGGAGCACCTTTTGCGTTTTTGTAGCAAAATAAGGTTTTTTTTTTTCTTGTAGTAAAATAAGGAATTGTATAAAAAACAGCTTTGCTTACTTGAATAACACAACCGGTTCAGTGTGTCCCCCGCTTAGTGTCCGAAGACGGCTGGGATAGGCTCCAGCAATCCATACGTCCCTTGTGAGGATAAGCAGAACGAAGAAATGGCTCGATAATTTTTGGGTGAGTCTGTGTGGTTGCAGTGTGCCATTTGCTGGCACTGCAGAGGCAATTTCACACTTGCAACCAGAGTGAAAATAAAAACAACAAAATATTTTGAGAACATTTCTCATGTGACAAGGGGAGTCCAAAAAAAACTGAAGAAAAATACATTTTGGGACTGCAAATGAAAAAAGTGTCAGGATGATGTGGATGGAAAAACACCCCCAGACATTTCCCCCCTCCATAAACTCTCAGTGGCTGAGTTGAATGATGCAGCTGTGCCAACGTCAATGATAATTTGACGCTCGACGAGTGTGATAAATGCTCCACTTGCATAAATTCAACAGGAGCGTTTCTTGGTGCCACGTGCTCAATAATTGTAAACGCGAAGAAAAGCAATGAGCTAGCTACGATGATTTTTCACAACGCAGATAAACAAATGTAGCCTGAATGTTGTTCAACAATACGTCTCAATTTGTCACCTATTCTCAAAATGGCTCCTATGCCCGTGAACCCGAACCGTCGTCGCTGCGACAGCAGCAGGGAAAAGAATAGCAGATTGAGGAACAGTCCCATAAGCCTCACTGCTCATCCGTTTTTCATCTGTTTTCTGGCTTCTTGCCTGACAAAGAAAAACATTGTTCTTCTCTCTGACCTTTGAGGTTGAGCAGCATGCATGAAACAAACTGAATGAATAAATAATGAGCAGATTATATTTGCTAATGCACAACCTGCCCTTTGTTGTTGGCCGCGCCCCCTCGGATTTGATCTTCAAACTTTGCATCACAATTATTTTCGAAAGAATATTGGATTTCATGTTGTACGATATTCAATTCTCAGTGGGCATTGCATAGCATGCGTGGAAATTCTGTGGTCCTAAGAACTCATGTTTAAACCGTCAGAATTCTATACAGAGACTTCCATTATATTTGTATTTTTAAAATCTAGCTTCTAGAACTGGTGTCAGTCATTTTTTGCAACGGGCTGTGTAATTGTGGATTCCTCTCGACGGCCATTATGAATTCGGGGAAACCATTAAATTGTTTCATCTTCTCCACATAATACATCCAGAACACACAAGAATTAAGGAAACTAGTTTTCTAATCTGAAGTCAAGATAATAACTGTTATTGTGATTTACATATGACAATTTGCAATTTTGGTTTGGACTTTAACAAGTATCATTGTTTGATTTGCTTTCGCAGGCCGAATAAAATGATGTGACGGGCCAAATTTGGCCCGCGAGCCTTGACTTTGATGCCAGTGTTCTAGAATATTACTTGCTTTCTAAATTTTTTTGCAGCATTTCTATTGTGTGTTCATCCGGATTGAATTATTTCATTGATGTCATGATTCTATTATGGTACTGAATCTACCTTTCATCACTTTGCTGCTGTGAAATGTAAATTTCTCCACTGTGAGACTAATAAAGGCATATCCAATCCAATCTAAAAGGTGCAGGTAAGAAACACTTACAAGGGCACACTAGGAAAAAAAAATAATCCATGACTCATACAAAGTCCTGTAAAAAAACCCTCAAACAAACAAAGTTATGACGGGAAAAATAAAAACAACTTGACAGGAACAATAATGCATTCAAGACTGAGCAGGAAACTAAATGACAAGTCAACAAAAACATGGCTGGATAAGTCACAAAGTGTCAATGAAGATGACTGGTAAACACATGGGATAAGAATAGGCCAAAACAAAAGCAAAGCGCTATGGATATTGGAATAAAAGTGCATCCAGTTGACATTGTGATACGTAACGTATTGCATATTTATTTTACACCGAAGATGACAGACGCTCCCCAATTTACGAACGAGATACCTTTCAAAAGGTTGTTCGTAAGGGGAATTCGTTCGTAAGTTGCTTCAGTGCTATATTTTTTATGGAATGTATGTTTAAGGCTTATCTAAGTATGTTAAGGCTTGTATAAGTAGCCTGTATTAGTTTGTACTGAAAAATAAACATCTAATAAAATATATCTTAATACAAAAAAATGTTTTATGTACCATTGTTCGTAACTCGAATGTTCGTAAGTAGGGGAAAGTCTGTATTGACTACTAGTTAGGACGCAATCAATTTATGTAAGACCTTTTCTTGCATTGTTATGCCAATAATATCCACCCAATGTACCATTGTTCGTAACTCGAATGTTCGTAAGTAGGGGACAGTCTGTATTGACTACTAGTTAGGACGTAATCGATTAACGTAAGACCTTTTCTTGCATTGTTGTGCCAATAATATCCACCCAATGTACCATTGTTCATAACTCGAATGTTTCTGTAAGTAGGGGACAGTCTGTATTGACTACTAGTTACGGACGTAATCGATTAAGTGTAAGACCTTTTCTTGCAATTGTTATGCCAATAACTATTCCGGGACCCAAACATTTTACACTATGTTTATCTTTACAAAAAGGTCACTCTGTGCTGTATTTAAAGCGAATGAGATGGACCGGCTTCACTCCCACAACGGCGCAAACACCCTTTCCCATCAAATTGTGCATCCGATTCAACCTCACTTTGCGCTGGGGGCACAAAATGGAGCACCTTTTGCGTTTTTGTAGCAAAATAAGGTTTTTTTTTTTCTTGTAGTAAAATAAGGAATTGTATAAAAAACAGCTTTGCTTACTTGAATAACACCGCAAATGACAACTACAGAAAAGATCTTTTTTTTTAAAGTGACATACTCGTATTGGATTTGGCAAGACCGAGTGCTGTTAACTACAAGTATGATAAGGGGGAGAATAAAGGCCTGTTTATTTTGTTGTGCTGGCTTGAAGCACAAATCATAAATCCATGATAAGTCCCAAGGCCCCAACCAATAAGATCACTAGCAACATTTAATTCCCTGTCCATCAAAATGTGAGTCCAAAGAACCTTTCTAGTGAGCGGTGAGAATCTTTTCCCGCTACCCCATTGCTTCCCCCCCGTCCATCCGAACATCCAGTTTTATCTCTTTTCTACGGGTGCCTTTGAGATGCGGTGCACGCTCTCATTGATCGGCTCTGTTGGGGGCCAAAATCCACTTCTCATAGTGTGCGGGATAAGGTGAACAAAGGGGATGGCTGCACTTTTTTTTTAAAATCGCTTGTTGGAGAAAAAAACAGGTTATTGTAGTATTGAACAATGAACCAAATAACCACCGAAAATGCAAAAAAATAAATCCTTTCATAAATACTCAACTGAAATAAAGGTTGAACACAATGTTTAATGCAAACAAAAAACTTGCTTTGAGCTAGCTAACTGGATTTTGTCACGTTTTGGTTTGCGACCAACGGGTGAAATTGTAGGGCCCCGCCTGCAGGTACACAGGTGTTGGTCATTTAAATCCGTGGCAGTTAGAAAACTCCCCGCATGACCATTCAGTGTCGGGTCATTATTTGTTTCTCCCTGTCAGGTTTGTTTCTTCTTGTCATGGTTTACTCAGGGTTTTGTTTGCTACTTTGGACTTTTTTTCTGATGACTTGTTTGAGATTTGGTTCCTGCCGACTTAAATACAATTTGTCAAATACACCCTGCTCCTCACTCTTGCCTGTTTTTTTGGGGATTCCACCCCCACCACTGCCTTGCGAATTGTGACAGATTTAACTAATTCACTGCCAGTCATGCAAAAATGTGTCCACTCTCGTGCCAGGGTTTTTGTCATTGTCACTCCAATTCCAGGACCCTCAGAATATTGAGTTATAGGACTACATAAACATTCAATACAGTGTAAGAAACCTTAGACTCTTTTCTTTCATCAGAAAAAAGAGAGTTAATTCCTAAATTATATGGGTCTGGAGTTATATAAACTTGAAATGAGAGTGACTGTCCAAAATACAATGCAATACATACCTATTGGTTTATATAGCGCGTTAACAACAGCTGACGTTAGAACAAAGCGGTAACATGGGAAAAAGGGCAATGCTACCCCCTTGTGGAAAGGAAAAATCACTGCCAGAGGTCCGGTTAGCGCTTTATCGGCTCCCAAGCAAGAAAAAACAAAACCAAAATACATTTGGGAATGGCGCTCTGTGTCATATTTTCAATTCCCAAATACATTTGTGAATGGCAGTGAATGAGTTAATAATACAAAAAGTAAATCAATACATTTACCGGTCTTTAACAATCCCAAACCATTCTTACACTGATGCACACGAAATTAATATTTTCCCCAAATATCCCGATGGATCCATATTTATTTATTTATGGATATTTATCTTTTTTTTCCCCCTCTACACACTCGTCGCACTCTTTAGGGACTTGTATTTGTTTCTCTGAAAAGCAATTTTTGCTTTTCCTGGTTCTTTTCCGCACACATTATAGCGTACACTATAAAAGCAATTACAGGAAGACAAAGCACGACGAGTGTGACGGATGTAGTGGTGAGCTTGTCTCTTGGTCTTTTTTTCTTTGACAAAACATGTATGCTGTAATTATGCTCCGCGTGGAGCCTGTTGTTTGTTCTTGTTTTCCCTCCACGGCAGTTCTGAGGCAGGAGAAAGACAAGGAAGTACAGTCTATTGAAAGCGCCAACCTTTCGATGGTTAGGTTGCTGAGATTTTGCGCCTGTCTACACTTCATCCTTGTTTTTTTTCCTGCTTTTCCGCAACAATGGTCTATTCTCTCACTCAGCGTCGCTCTCTTTCCTTGTTTTGCTCTTTAAGTCTTGACAGCACTTGTCAATTCAGTCACTCTTCCATCAGTGTTCTTTCAACTTTCCAAAAAAATGTCATCTCCAGTGTGAAGTACCTTCTGTGAAAAAAAATAGAGTGCACCCTCTTGATATTTACACAAAAGGCCTTGTTGAAAATTTTGCTGAAACGCACGCACTCTTATCACTTGCTGAGTGACGTCCTCTGAGAGGATTGCGTCTGTGTTTTGTTGACGTGATCAAATTGGGACTGTTAAGCTGACGTTGAAGACTGATGGCACAAATGAAAAGAAAGACAAGTTAAGAGGATGAAGGTAATCAGTGTTGGAGGGAAAGGAGATTTGGGAAACAAGATTAATGCGATTTGGAGATTACATGGCAACATTCTTAGCGCTCAGCTAAATCCGACCAACTCAGGAACTTTTGGAATGGAAGTGGGGACGGGGGGGGGGGGTGATTGGCAAAAGGTGAATGAGAACAGTTTTTGAGGTTCATGAAGGAGGGATTTGGCTTTCTTTTTATATCTTTTTGTGCATTCAATAGGTTTTCTGAACACATGTTCACATTAAATATAACCATGGGAATGTACAGATACTGAGTGAAAAAAATATCTGTCTGTCTGTCTGTATGGGAATATATAGTGCAGATTATTTTGTGGCTTGCTCCTGTATTGTCAATGTGATTTGCCCTCACGTCACTCTGCCTCTCCACCCATCCTTCTTTTTCATGTGATTGGATTAAGAGAAAAGAAACAGAGGCAGGAAATGAGGAGCAGATGAGATTTTATTAAGGATGTGAGAGGTGAGATGACATTAAGCTTTATTGGAATCAATTGAGAGGGAGTTGCACATGGGTGGGTGTGAAAGAGGCTTTTGTTTGGCATTTCCTTATTCTCGCGGGTGGGAGATGGGAAGAAGCAAGAAGTGGGACATCGGGTTGTGGAGTACTGTAATCAAGGGGCGAGCGATCTTGCGTGTCCCACTCTGTTATCCATTATTGATGCCTGCTTCAGACAGGCTGATGAATCATTAAGACATTCATCAGGCTTGGGAATTATGCCGCCTCCTTAGCCAATGACACTCATTTACATCGATAACACACTCCTTTTTTTCCTTTTAAAGCCCACGTTCAAAGACAACACATGCAAGAATTTGGCTTGTTTTATGATTTGTCAGTGCTCAGAAGAGCCGCTCTTTTTTTTTTTTACCGTTTCCAACATGCTAACCTTGTTGTCACACCTCAGTTGGATTAAGTGAACTCAGCATAGGCCAAGAAGCGCCTTATTCTGCAAGCCTCTCATTTGTGTGCATGTGTGGCTTTTTTTTCTAGTTCACAGGGGGATTTTGCATATGAATTCCCAAGAATATCCCCCCACACATACACACACACACACACAATCGGAGCTGACTAAAATGAGCCCAAGAAAAAAAAAAGCGAAGAAGAAAGAGCGAGGCAGCAAGAATGTCATGGAGGAAAAATATGTAGTTAAAGGAAGCAGATCCAGAGTATGCGTTTACTGCTTGCCTGTGGGTTTAACGGCGAAGGAAGACCGGAGGAAGTGATGAACACCCATGAAATGATCACACACTTGCGCACCCACATACAAAATGACTCTCAAGCGTGGGGTTTCCCTTTCAATTCGTCAGTCTTTTCCACACCTGCTTTCCCATTTTAGTGTTCTGACTAATCCTCAGAGTAGTCCTCTCAGCACGCACCGATGCAGTGCAGCAACATATCCAAACACCATCATGCCAAAGTGACACACGCAAACTGATAGACGGCGTAGGCTCCCTGCCCGTGTGTGAAAGAAGAAGCCAGGTTTTGGTGGTTCATGAACAGCAAAACACTTCCTGTGCACAGTGCTAAGCATTTAGCATTTCAATCTCCACAAAGAGTTTAAAAAACAAATCTTGCTGTGGCTCATGATAATAGCGGTGGATTGTTGACACCATTGTGGCTCATGTTAAAACTGCCCGGGACAAACGGAATGAGTAATTCGGATGTATGTTTTGATAGTGGAGATTGTTACTGATACCACATTGGAGCGTGAAGCTATTATATATATATATATATATATATATATATATATATAAGTGCTTCATAAATAAAATGTATGAGGACACCCCATAATAAGAGGAACTTTCCTTTTATGTCCATTTAATATGATTTGACTCTATATGCGGAGTAAACACTGCACTCGTTTTCACGATTACAATCTTGAAATTGGCTTCTGATGTGCACATTTAAGACAACCAAAGCAGAATATGACAAAACATGCAAATAATTGATGTTGGATTCAAAATTCGCTCATTTTTAACTGCACACAGACCCTCATTTCACACAAATTTTAAGTCAATTCGCACAAATCAACAATGCATCAGCAATCGGACCAAAACACAGTGCTGTCATTTGATGCACGTGTTCAGGTGATATTTTTTGCACTAACTTCCAACATTTGCGATTAAAGCGTGAAAAAAAAAACCTCAAATTAACTCATTCTCTGCCATTCACAAATTTATTCGGGAATTGAAAATATGACTGAGCGCCAATCCCGAATTTGTTCGGGTTTTGCTTTTTCATGCTTGGGTGCCAGTGAAGCGCTAGCCATGGCCTCTGGACATGTTTTTTTCCACAAGGGAGCAGGATTTCCTTTTTTTACCCATGTTATTCCAGCTTCAGCTGTTGTTAAGGCCCTATATAAACCAATATGTATGTATTGCATTGCATTTTGGACAGCCGGCCTCATTTCAAGCTCATAACTCCAGACTCATAATTTAGGAATCAACTCCTTTTTTTCTTGATGAAAGAAGATAGTCTAAGGTTTCTAACGCTGTACTGAACGTTTATGTAGTCCTTAAACTGAATATTCTGTGGGTCCTGGAATTTGAGTGACAATGACTAAAACCCTGTCACTGGAGTGGACTAATTTTTGCACTTAGTTGGGTTAATTCAAACTCATTACACATAGTCTGGCAGTGAATGAGTTAAAATAACACCATCAAATTGCAAAATGAAACTTGAGGCAGAATTAACTTTTTTTTTTGGTACTCCCATGATAAATACAAGCGTCCTATTTTTTCCCCCAACTCACACCTCCAGACATTTTTTTTTCCTCAAGGAACAACTAAAGTCTCTAAATCAATCTGGAATGTGCATGCAACATTTTGAATAATTATTCCACTTTCTTTTTAGTTGGGCATCCTTCGTTTATGTCATGCTCCAACCAGCAGAGCAAAAGCGGGATAGCAAAGCGATGCAGCACAGTCTTGATCTTATGTCATCAGCTCTTTTTGGGGAGCCGAGACGTAGCCATTGAAAGTCTTCACCTTCTTTGATCTGTGAATTATAAAATGCCTACACAACCTCTTATAGACGCTTATTTTCACAAAGCATCCGTCTGTGTGCAAGTTGGCACCAAAGATCAAACCAAGGATGAATTGAATTCCAGGTTGCTTTACCAGAAGGAGCCCCTTTGGTCTGTCTTGGACTGGGAGTAATTTGTTGGCTTGCGCTCAACCAGAGGGTGCTGGTTCGCAGCATCTCCCACCCGCGGTGAATCATCCCTCCTCCAGAGGAGAGATAATTAATTTGTCTGAGCTGCTCTTAACCCAGGCTGCATGTCAACCTCGGAAAAGCACACACCGCCGGCATTCTAACACACAGGTCCAAAGACCTATAACAAATAAATGGAAGAGCGAATTAATTAATGAATCTCCGAGATCATTTGTAGACCCTCTAACACCTATTGATGCATGAATCCAGCTACAGAAGCAGAAAAATGGAAGTTATTGAATGGAAAATTCCTTGAAGGATCAATGTCGATATTATTGCATTTCTCTCGCTCAAAATGCACACGGCTCCGATATACAGTATATAGCAACTGGATACAGACACACACACACAGGAGTCCAAAAGTGCCCTCCTGAAAAATGAATGTGCAGGAGAAATGAGAAAAAGAGCAATAGATAAATGTGAAAGGGCTTGAGGAAGATGAGGGTCACCATCATGATGACCCCAGACAAGGCCCACATGTGTTTATTCTTGGAAAAGAATAAGGGAAAAATAACAAAATAATAATCAGTGGTCGACTGGTTGGCATGTTGGACAAACAGAGCAGAAAAAAATCTAACATTTCTTGGTTAAATAATTTCACAAAAATGTGGTGACCAGTGCAATTGGTCAACACACCAAAAAGTTAGTGTATTTTCTTGTGTATAAGGCGCTTCCAAAAGCCTTCATTTTCTTCAAAATATGACGCCTTATACACAGGTGCACCCTAGATATGAAGTAATATTGAGCCACAGGCAGCTAATCACAGCCACCACTGACTCCAAATCCCCCTGTAGAAGTAGTGCGTAAGCCCAGACTCTAGTGTAGCGCCTTGGATGTCCCTTATATTTGGAAAATATTTCAATATTTATATATTATATCAGTGTCTGAAACTCATGACAAAAGTTAGTGGACACTAGCTGGGCAGACAACTCTGAAAAGTTGCCTGCCTGGCTATAAAGTTGCCTGCCCCATTTTTCACAACTTGAAACACAATAAGATGACTAATCGCAAAAAAAAAAAACATTGTTGCAAAGTATAAAGGATTTTTTTTTAATTAAGGAAGTACCTACCACAAATGCTCCCTTGCTTAATTTATGGGAACTATCCCTGGCTGAGGATTTTGCTCCAGTTGTCGTTTGTCGTCATGATGCACAATGCAATGTTTGCGTTGCGTTGTCTGCTCAAAGCCACGTGGATTCCTCTTCAACATGCTAACCTTGTTGTCACACCTCAGTTGGATTAAGTGAACTCAGCATAGGCCAAGAAGCGCCTTATTCTGCAAGCCTCTCATTTGTGTGCATGTGTGGCTTTTTTTCTAGTTCACAGGGGGATTTTGCATATGAATTCCCAAGAATATCCTCCCCACACATACACACACACTCACAAACGGAGTGACTAAAATGAGCCCAAGAAAAAAAAAAGCGAAGAAGAAAGAGCGAGGCAGCAGGAATGTCATGGAGGAAAAATATGTAGTTAAAGGAAGCAGATCCAGAGTATGCGTTTACTGCTTGCCTGTGGGTTTAACGGCGAAGGAAGACCGGAGGAAGTGATGAACACCCATGAAATGATCACACACTTGCGCACCCACATACAAAATGACTCTCAAGCGTGGGGTTTCCCTTTCAATTTGTCAGTCTTTTCCACACCTGCTTTCCCATTTTAGTGTTCTGACTAATCCTCAGAGTAGTCCTCTCAGCACGCACCGATGCAGTGCAGCAACATATCCAAACACCATCATTCCAAAGTGACACACGCAAACTGATAGACGGCGTAGGCTCCCTGCCCGTGTGTGAAAGAAGAAGCCAGGTTTTGGTGGTTCATGAACAGCAAAACACTTCCTGTGCACAGTGCTAAGCATTTAGCATTTCAATCTCCACAAAGAGTTTAAAAAACAAATCTTGCTGTGGCTCATGATAATAGCGGTGGATTGTTGACACCATTGTGGCTCATGTTAAAACTGCCCGGGACAAACGGAATGAGTAATTCGGATGTATGTTTTGATAGTGGAGATTGTTACTGATACCACATTGGAGCGTGAAGCTATTATATATATATATATATATATATATATATATATATAAGTGCTTCATAAATAAAATGTATGAGGACACCCCATAATAAGAGGAACTTTCCTTTTATGTCCATTTAATATGATTTGACTCTATATGCGGAGTAAACACTGCACTCGTTTTCACGATTACAATCTTGAAATTGGCTTCTGATGTGCACATTTAAGACAACCAAAGCAGAATATGACAAAACATGCAAATAATTGATGTTGGATTCAAAATTCGCTCATTTTTAACTGCACACAGACCCTCATTTCACACAAATTTTAAGTCAATTCGCACAAATCAACAATGCATCAGCAATCGGACCAAAACACAGTGCTGTCATTTGATGCACGTGTTCAGGTGATATTTTTTGCACTAACTTCCAACATTTGCGATTAAAGCGTGAAAAAAAAAACCTCAAATTAACTCATTCTCTGCCATTCACAAATTTATTCGGGAATTGAAAATATGACTGAGCGCCAATCCCGAATTTGTTCGGGTTTTGCTTTTTCATGCTTGGGTGCCAGTGAAGCGCTAGCCATGGCCTCTGGACATGTTTTTTTCCACAAGGGAGCAGGATTTCCTTTTTTTACCCATGTTATTCCAGCTTCAGCTGTTGTTAAGGCCCTATATAAACCAATATGTATGTATTGCATTGCATTTTGGACAGCCGGCCTCATTTCAAGCTCATAACTCCAGACTCATAATTTAGGAATCAACTCCTTTTTTTCTTGATGAAAGAAGATAGTCTAAGGTTTCTAACGCTGTACTGAACGTTTATGTAGTCCTTAAACTGAATATTCTGTGGGTCCTGGAATTTGAGTGACAATGACTAAAACCCTGTCACTGGAGTGGACTAATTTTTGCACTTAGTTGGGTTAATTCAAACTCATTACACATAGTCTGTCAGTGAATGAGTTAAAATAACACCATCAAATTGCAAAATGAAACTTGAGGCACAATTGACTTTTTTTTTTTTTTTTGGTACTCCCATGATAAATACAAGCGTCCTATTTTTTCCCCAACTCGCACCTCCAGACAATTTTTTTTTTCTCAAGGAACGACTAAAGTCTCTAAATCAATCTGGAATGTGCATGCAACATTTTGAATAATTATTCCACTTTCTTTTTAGTTGGGCATCCTTCGTTTGTGTCATGCTCCAACCAGCAGAGCAAAAGCGGGATAGCAAAGCGATGCAGCACAAAGTCTTGATCTTATGTCATCAGCTCTTTTTGGGGAGCCGAGACGTAGCCATTGAAAGTCTTCACCTTCTTTGATCTGTGAATTATAAAATGCCTACACAACCTCTTATAGTCGCTTATTTTCACAAAGCATCCGCCTGTGTGCAAGTTGGCACCAAAGATCAAACCAAGGATGAATTGAATTCCAGGTTGCTTTACCAGAAGGAGCCCCTTTGGTCTGTCTTGGACTGGGAGTAATTTGTTGGCTTGCGCTCAACCAGAGGGTGCTGGTTCGCAGCATCTCCCACCCGCGGTGAATCATCCCTCCTCCAGAGGAGAGATAATTAATTTGTCTGAGCTGCTCTTAACCCAGGCTGCATGTCAACCTCGGAAAAGCACACACCGCCGGCATTCTAACACACAGGTCCAAAGACCTATAACAAATAAATGGAAGAGCGAATTAATTAATGAATCTCCGAGATCATTTCTAGACCCTCTAACACCTATTGATGCATGAATCCAGCTACAGAAGCAGAAAAATGGAAGTTATTGAATGGAAAATTCCTTGAAGGATCAATGTCGATATTATTGCATTTCTCTCGCTCAAAATGCACACGGCTCCGATATACAGTATATAGCAACTGGATACAGACACACACACACAGGAGTCCAAAAGTGCCCTCCTGAAAAATGAATGTGCAGGAGAAATGAGAAAAAGAGCAATAGAGAAATGTGAAAGGGCTTGAGGAAGATGAGGGTCACCATCATGATGACCCCAGACAAGGCCCACATGTGTTTATTCTTGGAAAAGAATAAGGGAAAAATAACAAAATAATAATCAGTGGTCGACTGGTTGGCATGTTGGACAAACAGAGCAGAAAAAAAATCTAACATTTCTTGGTTAAATAATTTCACAAAAATGTGGTGACCAGTGCAATTGGTCAACACACCAAAAAGTGAGTGTATTTTCTTGTGTATAAGGCGCTTCCAAAAGCCTTCATTTTCTTCAAAATATGACGCCTTATACACAGGTGCACCCTAGATATGAAGTAATATTGAGC
The DNA here is from genome assembly GCF_051943395.1 of Hippocampus bargibanti. Taxonomy (NCBI): domain Eukaryota; kingdom Metazoa; phylum Chordata; class Actinopteri; order Syngnathiformes; family Syngnathidae; genus Hippocampus; species Hippocampus bargibanti. Next base: position 23,195,954 of record NC_142739.1, on the reverse strand, counting down.
CACAGGCAGCTAATCACAGCCACCACTGACTCCAAATCCCCCTGTAGAAGTAGTGCGTAAGCCCAGACTCTAGTGTAGCGCCTTGGATGTCCCTTATATTTGGAAAATATTTCAATATTTATATATTATATCAGTGTCTGAAACTCATGACAAAAGTTAGTGGACACTACCTGGGCAGACAACTCTGAAAAGTTGCCTGCCTGGCTATAAAGTTGCCTGCCCCATTTTTCACAACTTGAAACACAATAAGATGACTAATCGCAAAAAAAAAAAACATTGTTGCAAAGTATAAAGGATTTTTTTTTAATTAAGGAAGTACCTACCACAAATGCTCCCTTGCTTAATTTATGGGAACTATCCCTGGCTGAGGATTTTGCTCCAGTTGTCGTTTGTCGTCATGATGCACAATGCAATGTTTGCGTTGCGTTGTCTGCTCAAAGCCACGTGGATTCCTCTTTCTAAGCGGCTTTCAAAACTCTCAAGTACACTCTTCAGTCACGGTGTAGTCCGAAGCACGAAACAGGCTTCTGATTGACTGCCGGTGCCGAGTATGCAAATTGCCAAACAATTTCCACGTGGCTTGTAGCGGTTTGCTTGTAGCTGTGACGACGCTCGAGTGCAAGGAGGCAGAACTCGAGCGACGGACTCTTGGCGATAGGGTAGGACCCGAAATACACGGCGTGACAGGCTTGGATGGATCAAGAGTCTTTACTGGAACATGCATCAAATAATAACAAACAGGGAAGAGTGGAGGAAGATAACTAAATGACAGCAGACCTGGCAACACGGAAGTGGAAACGGCAATGACCAAAAATACTCCGACGGAGACGGTAGTGAGCGGCAGACAGATATAGTCAGGAGGCACAATCAGTGAATGACAATCAGCTGTGGGAACCCAGGTGAATGATGATCGGAGGGGCCGTCTCCCAAGATTGGCGGAGGAGGTGACAGGAGGGGCGGGGTGCGCCCCGGATGGCAACGAGATGTGACAGTGCCCCCCCCTCAAGGGACGCCTCTCGGCGGCCCACCAGGTTTGGATGGGTGAGCCGCATGGAACGCCCGGGTGAGGGATGGGTCGAGGATCCAGGAACGTGGGACCCATTGACGTTCCTCAGGTCCATAGCCCTCCCAGTCGACCAGGTACTGCACTCCTCTGCCCCTGCGCCTGGAGTCCAGTATCTCCCGCACGGTATAGACTGGTCCGTCGTCCAATATCCGGGGGGGAGGTGGGCGGGCGGGCGTGGGGGCTAAGGGGCTGGTCTCCACTGGCTTGAGGAGGGAAACATGAAACACGGGGTGGATCCGCATGGTGGCCCGAGACCGGGCTGAGGATGGCCTCGATGGGGAAGGGACCCGTGAAGCGTGGGCCCAGCTTGGCCGAGGACCCTGCCAGCCGAAGGTCCTTCGTGGATAGCCAGACCTCCTGCCCGACCTGGTAGCTGGGTGCTTGCCGCCGATGGCGGTCTGCCACCCGCCGGTTCCGGGATGCGGTGCGTGACAGGGCGTCCCTGGTCTCCTTCCAGACTCTGTGGGCCCGTCTGAGGTGATGATCGATAGACGGGACCTCCACCTGGCCTTCCTGTGTGGGAAACAAGGGCGGCTGATAGCCACAGGCGGACATGAATGGGGACCGACCTGTGGCTGCGGAGACCAGGGAGTTGTGGGCGTACTCCACCCAGGGTAGGTGCAGGGCCCACGACGCCGGGTTGTGGAGGCACACGCACCGGAGGGCCGCCTCCAGGTCCTGGTTCTTCCTCTCCGTCTGTCTGTTGGTCTGGGGGTGGTAACCAGACGACATGCTCGCCGATGCCCCTAGGGACCGACAGAAACGCTTCCATACCTTGGACACGAACTGCGGTCCCCGGTCCGACACGATGTTCGTCGGAATCCCGTGGAGACGGACGACATGGTTAACCAGGAGTTGAGCCGTCTCGGTAGCGGACGGCAACCTGGTTAACGGAACGAAGTGGGCCGACTTGGAGAATCGGTCCACTACGGTGAGGACGACCGTCTTGCCACGGGAGGGGGGAAGGCCTGTCACGAAGTCGACGGAGATGTGGGACCAGGGTCTGGACGGCACCGGTAGGGGCTGGAGGAATCCGGCCGGGGGCTGGTGGGAGGCCTTTCCACGGGCGCAGGTCGGGCAGGTCTTCACGAAGAGGGTGATGTCCCTCCTAAACCCCGGCCACCAGAACCGTTGGGCGATGACTTGGATCGTCCTGTTGACCCCCGGGTGGCAGGCTATCTTAGATGTGTGCCCCCAGATAAGCACCTCAGTGCGTAGAGGGGGGGGGGGAACGAACAGGCGATCCTTGGGACAGCCCCTGGGGATGGTGGTAGTTCCCTGGGCTTGCTGGACTTTTCTCTCAACCTCCCACCTCAGGGCGCCCAGGATGCGCTGGGCCGGCAGGATGTTGGCGGTGGTCTCCTCCCTTTCTGCCGGCTCATGGATACGGGATAGGGCGTTGGGCTTGGTGTTCTGTGACCCTGGGCAGTAGGTGAGAGAAAAGTCAAAACGGGTGAGGAAGAGTGACCATCGGGCCTGCCGTGAGTTAAGTCTCTTGGCCGACCGGATGGCCGCCAGGTTTTTGTGATCCGTGTAGACGGTGAAGGGGTGTTTCGCTCCCTCAAGCCAGTGTCTCCATTCCTGCAGGGCCAGGACGACCGCCAGCAGTTCCCGATTGCCGACGTCATAATTGGCTTCGGCGGGGCTGAGCCGGCGGGAGAAGAAGGCGCATGGGCGTAGCTTCTGGTCGGTGTGAGAGCGCTGGGAAAGGACGGCCCCTACTCCGGACTCGGATGCGTCAACCTCGACCGTGAACGGGAGCTCCGGGTCGGGATGACGCAGAACAGGGGGGTTGGTGAAGGCACGACGGAGGCGGTTGAAAGCCCCCTCAGCATCGGGAGTCCACCTGAAAGGGAGCTTGGTGGACGTGAGGTTAGTGAGGGGGAGTGCCTTCTGACTATACCCGCGAATGAAGCGGCGGTAGAAGTTGGCAAACCCCAAAAACCGCTGAAGCTGCTTGCGCGTCTTTGGGATCGGCCATTCTACCACCGCTTTGGTTTTGGCGGGGTCGGCCCTGAGCTGCCCCTGCTCCACAACAAACCCCAGGAACGACAGAGAGCGGACATGGAAGTCACACTTCTCTGCCTTCACATAGAGCCGGTTTTGCAGGAGCCGCGCCAGGACCCGTCGGACGTGTTGCCGGTGTTCTTCTGCAGAGCGAGAAAAAATAAGAATGTCATCTAGGTAAACAAAAACAAAAACATTGAGGAAGTCCCTGAGCACATCATTTATCAAATTCTGGAATACGGCCGGCGCGTTCGTGAGCCCGAACGGTATCACCAGGTATTCAAAGTGCCCTAAAGGTGTCTTAAAGGCTGTCTTCCATTCATCCCCCTCACGGATTCGGACCAAATGGTAGGCGCTGCGAAGGTCTAATTTTGAAAAAATGGTGGCGGACTGAAGGGGCGCGAAGGCCGAATCCATGAGGGGGAGAGGGTATTTGTTGCGGATGGTGATGTCGTTCAGGCCCCGGTAGTCAACGCATGGGCGCAGGGATCCGTCCTTTTTGTCGATAAAGAAAAACCCTGCGCCCAGCGGGGAACGTGACGGGCGAATGAGTCCCGCCGCTAGAGAGGAGTCTATGTAAGTGCTCAGGGCTTCCCGTTCCGGTTGTGAAATGTGGTAAAGTCTGGAGTCCGGTAATGGAGCCCCTGGCTGCAAGTCAATAGCACAGTCATACGGTCGGTGGGGCGGCAGGGATTGGGCGTTGTCTTTGCTGAACACCACCCGCAGGTCGTGGTAGCAATGTGGCACGCCTTTGAGGCAGATGGCCTCGGGCGGGCCACCGCGGGAGGGGTTACGCCCTGCCGTAGCCGACCGCAGGCAGTTTGCGTAGCAGTAGGGGCTCCAGCCCTGAATGGTGGGGCCCTCCCAAGAAATGGATGGGTCATGGGCCTTGAGCCAGGGGAGACCCAAGACCAATGGCGCGTTCCGGGAGGGCATAACAAAAAATTGGCGGTGCTCCACATGGTTGCCCGCCACTCGGAGCTTAAGTGGGGCCGTGAGGTGGGTGACCCGGGCTAATAATCGGCCATCCAGGTCGACGATCTCATTAGGGGGAAGGAGATCTATAAGTTGGCAGCCCAAAAGGTCGGCCAAGTGGGGGTCGATGATGCACCCGTCGGCCCCCGAGTCCACTAGTACCCACACTCTTTGGGAGCTGGAGGGGCCAAATAGTTCACTTTCCAGCTCCAACCGTGTGACTCGTGTTGTGGACTTAGCCCCCAACGGACGCCGTTTCGGCGGGGACTTACATTGGCCGTGGGTCCTAGGCTGGGGGCCTCGGGTGCGACGAACCCTCGGGTTGGCGCGGTCGTCTCCCCCCCCTATCACCATAGGTTCAAGGAGTCCCTCCTGGGGCTGCGCGCGGTCGCTGCCGGGTGTGGTCGACCGAGGTCGGCTTCGGGGTACCTCGGGCCGTCGGTCGCTCAGCTCCTTTCGCCGCTCTCGGAGACGATGATCCAAGCCGATGACAATCTCGACGAGGTCGTCGAAGGTGGTGCCGGCGTCGCGGGTAGCCAACTCGTCCTTTAGGTCGGAATTCAAGCCGCGACGAAACACCCCCCTCAACGCTCGGTCGCCGTAGCCGCTGCCAGCGGCCTGGATCCGGAAAGCGACGGAGTATTCTGCGGCCGAACGGGCCCCTTGGACGCAGTCGAGGATTCTCCCTTCCGCCTCGACCTCCGTCACTGGATGGTGAAACACCCGGCGTATCTCGGCTACGAAGTCCGGATACGAGGCGCACAGCTCCGGTCGGGACTCTCGTACCGCCAGCACCCATGTTTCGGCTTCTCCCGCGAGCAGGCTGGTGATGAAGGCTACCTTAGCCTCATCGCTAACGTAGGCGTCAGGATGTTGTTCAAACACGAGCGCACACTGCATGAGGAATTGAGCGCAGCGCTCGGTTTCGCCTGCGTAGCGTGAGGGTTGGGGTAGCGGGGGAGTGTGCCTGCCCACGGGCGGGGGGGAAGGAACAGTGAGGGTGGCGATGCATGTTTCCATCTCCTTGAGGCGTTGAGCCAGCGAGGAAGTGGCGTAGCGCATTTCCTCAATCGCCTGGGCCAGCTGGCTCGAACGCTCCGCCTCTTGCACAAGGGCGGCAAAATACCTGTCATCGCCGGCGGGGTCCATGGGTGGTCGGAGTATTGTGTGACTACGCTCGAGTGCAAGGAGGCAGAACTCGAGCGACGGACTCTTGGCGATAGGGTAGGACCCGAAATACACGGCGTGACAGGCTTGGATGGATCAAGAGTCTTTACTGGAACATGCATCAAATAATAACAAACAGGCAAGAGTGGAGGAAGATAACTAAATGACAGCAGACCTGGCAACACGGAAGTGGAAACGGCAATGACCAAAAATACTCCGACGGAGACGGTAGTGAGCGGCAGACAGATATAGTCAGGAGGCACAATCAGTGAATGACAATCAGCTGTGGGAACCCAGGTGAATGATGATTGGAGGGGCCGTCTCCCAAGATTGGCGGAGGAGGTGACAGGAGGGGCGGGGCGCGCCCCGGATGGCAACGAGATGTGACAGTCGCTGTTGATTTATTTAGAATACAACAAAGATTTGATTTGAAAAAAAAAAACACTTTTTTCTTGAAGAAGTTGTCAGCCACTCGGGCCGAGACGTTTTGAAAGTTGTACGCCCGATGTAAAAGTTGTACGCCCCGGGCCACGGGGTAGACGCTATTTCAAACACTGATTATATTTGGAAAACATTTTTTATTCATTGAAGGTGCACCTAATACTCCGTTGTGTCTTATATATGGAAAAAGTTTGAAAACACACCATTCATTGGGGGTGCGCCTTATACTCCGGTGCCCCTTATACACCAGAAAATACGGTCATTAACTCATTCACTGCCATTCACAAATTTATTCAGGAATTGAAAATATGACATAGATCGCCATTCCTGAATTTGTTTGGGTTTATTTTTTTTTTAAAGCTAAGGTCCCAATAAAGCGGTGGTCATGGCCTCTGGCAATGTTTTTCTTTTCCAATAGGGGCAGCATTTCCCTTTTTCGATGTTAGTGCTTTGTTCCGGCTTCAGCTGTTAAAGTGCTATATAAACCAATATGTATGTATTGCATTATATTTTGGACAGCCGGCCTCATTTCAAGCTCATATAACTCCAGACCCATATAATTTAGGAATTAACTTTTTTTTCTGATGAAAGAAGAGAGTCTAAGGTTGCTTAGGCTGTATTGAATGTTTATGTCGTCCTAAAACTATTCTGTGGGTCCTGAAACTCAATGACAAAAACCCTGGCACTGGAGTGGACACGTTTGCACACTGGTAGTGAATGAGTTAGTGTCCTTGAGAGTTTGAAATGCGCTTATAAATAAAATGTATTATTATTATTATTATTATTATTATTATTGTTGTTATTATTAGTATTAGTATTGGTGTGTGGAGGGGCCTTATACTCAGGTGCCCCTTATACACCGGCAAATAGTAGGTATGTGTCTATATATAGACTTAATTTTATAGAATAATTACTTTTATAAAATACATTTTTCATCATAATATGTAATTCAATGTTATTTGCTTCAATACATGATGTCAACAGTGCAAATGTAACTGGCATCCATTTGCATGAATTGGAGTAGTAGTTCCCAATTTCTTTACAGTTAGTGAGCCCACTCGACACAAATCTTTTCGATCCGCCACCTCTTAAAATCCACATCTGTAATTGTGAGTTTTTTTTGGGGGGTTGCATGTTTTATTTGCTTCCTCAGCGTGTCATTCACTTTGAACCGAAGCTGCTGTTCCAGATGGTTGGCTAAGCGCCTGCTAATTATCAAACACTCATTAATTGTAGAAGATAAAATGTCTTTATTTGTGCTGGTGTGACTCCAGGTAATTATCTGATGCTGTGATCACTAATGGTCACACAGGCAAACATCTGCCCCAAGGTAATACGCCAACTGAGAGGTAGGACATCTGCTGCATGCAGGTGTGCATGTTTACAATTTTTATGCGGAGGCATGCAAAATTCTTGGGAGGGCACAATTTTGAAATGCACTTATAAATAAAATGCAATATTATTATCAGTGTTTGAAAAAACGTCTGCCCGGATGCCCGAGGCTTGTAACTTGTACGCCGGGCGTACAACTTCCAGAACCTCTCTGCCCGGGTGGCTGACAATTTTTTCCAGATTTTATTTTATTTTTCAAATTAAACGTTTGCTTTATTCCGATTTTGAAATATTCGTTTGTTTTGAAATTTCAGAATTTTGGTTCGTCTGGCAATTTTAAATTTTGGTTCGTTTGGCAATTGACATACTCTGCGCAATTGACATACTCTGGGTGCATTTGCATATCATTTTCAAAAACGGTGGATTAATTTCTCACAGGAGCTTGGACGCCACATATTCTGCCTCTTTTTGGGTTTTCCCCCCCAATGTTGCCTCAAAATGGCACAGAATAAATTCTTTAATCGATTGCAAACATGTATGCTTTCCTCTTCAGAACTATTTGAATCATATTCATAACTGGATGTGTAACAAGAAAGCATATTCTCCGAATCTGAAGCCATTGTTTTGATTGTGCAGCAATGATTTTGGACACTTTAAGTCATTTTTATTTGTTTTGCATTTGAATAAAAATATCATACTGCGTGTTTTGGGTATTTTAGATGCTATACAACGTTTTTCTGATGTCAGTTAAGAAACAAAAAAAGTGACGTCGGTTGTCCTTTGAGTTTAAAGTGTAGTTTAAGTTTAAAGTCAATGCATGGAATAAACACACATTAAGACAGTTCTACATTATACAATACATATTGATTTACATGTACAACATTGAGAAAAAAATATGACAAAAGACAACAGAAACAGTTACTGACCAAAACAAAAAAAAAACAGGGAACAAAATACAAGCAAACTAACAAGACAACCCAGGAACCCCCTGGACAAGATACGAGTGGCTGGAGGGAGCAAATAAGACCAGGCTGGCGACAACAAGTTGCCACAAAAACCTAACGATCAAGGCAAGACACGTAAAAAAAAGAGACACTTGGGGTGGGGGGGACAAGAAACAAAACTAAATCCAAACAAATCAACAAAAACAGATCATGACACATGTCCTCTCTTTGTCTTACCGTATTTTCCGAATTATAAGGATTATAAATCGCATCTTCAATGAATGGTATAACTGTATTTTAAAATTCTCTATATATAATGCGCACCAGATTATACCATACATATATCTGCCCATCTTTCAAACCTGCCTCAAAACTTGCTTGTACTCTTTGGCGTGATTCAGACTTGATCTTAATTCTACTCCCTAGTGCTTTCTTGTATCTTTGTGACGGCTTTATTACCTGTATATGTTATTTGTCCATGTTACAGCTTTAGCTATTGTTCAAAGCGCTATATAAATCAAGATGTATTGTATTGTATTATTGGTCTGGGAAAAAAGTGCATCTTCGTTGTCAGATGCACAATTTGGCTCTTGGTCGATGAAAATAAAAAAATGGAAGGACATCATGCATATAATTTTACTCTGTCACACATATATTCTCGCATGATCCACTTTGTACACATTTTCTTGACTTATGCTGGCTTGCTATGCTAACATGTATGGCAAAGGTCACAAAATATTGCCACATTGTAGTTACGGTTTCTTTTCTCGTCGGCCGGTATGAATTTGGGGAAGCCATTAGAATGTTTAATTCCCTCCACTTATTACATATAGAGCGCACGACAAATTAATGAAAAACGTGCTTTCGAATTAGAACTCAAAAATAATTACTATTGTGTTTTACATACGACAATTTGAAATTTTGGTTTGAACTTTTGAACGTTGGATTTGCTTTCGCGGGCCGAATAACATGATGTGGGGGCCAGATTTTGCCCCCGGGCCTCAACTTTGATACCTATGATATATGGTTAACATCCAATTTGGATTATAATGATAATTTATTTCCCCTTCCTCCCCCAAAACATCTCCAAATATGAAGAACCATGATTGTCATTTTACTCTACTCCAGTTATAAAATGGGACCATGTTTGTAGGATAGAATGATCACCCAAGTCGAAGGAATTTGTGATGACGACTTTCATGCTTCCCAAATGGGACGTTTAAGTGTTCTCGCAGCATTAATTCATGTTGGGGGGTGGGGGGGGTATATGAGGGAAATAAAGCAAAATTAAAATAAAATAACAACGATAAAACAATAATGTATGTTCTCCCGAAGCACCACAGCAGGCCTTGAAGGCTAAAGTAGAATGACCGAGGAGAGGGCCGAAATTAACGGCCTGGAGCGAAGGTGCTTTTTGAGTGCCCATAAAACTTTTATATCTTTTTTTTCTTTTCTTATAAACTCAACACACCCCCCAGAACCCCCCTGGCTGATAATAAACTAGATATTTTATTGCACAATGCCAAGATGTTATTTTAAGGTACAATTCCAGGAGTAGAAAATAACTATACTGCATTCATTTTAAAAGTGTATTTATGGATAAAATGGCTGAATGAAAACGGGAAACTCTTGAAAATCAAAAATATCAGAGTGGTGCTTAAGCATCATGTATCCAATGCGATGGCATAATGTGTGTTGCCCACGTGCTTTTTTAGTTCTGTTTTATCATGCGCTGCCCTCCTGATGGTCGGACAAATAATTTATCAAAAGGCTCAAATGGTCTTTCAAGTCGTGTGAGTTCAGGCTTTGTTGTGTGTGTTTGTGTGTGTGTGTTTGTGGGTGTGCGTTTATGTTTGTGTTTGTGTGTGTAGAGCAATAAAAACAGCAGGTCAAAGGTCAAATACAGACACGTGAATGAGTCATCCCTTGGTGAAGTAACGTAAATAGGGAGTAAATATAAATAAATAAATATGCAATAAGTAAATAATGAGTAATTATCGAGTAAAAATAAATGCCTAAATAAGTAAATAGCGAGTAAACATAAATAAATAAAAATATGTAATAAAGAATACATAAATAATCAGTAAATATCAAGTAAAATAATTACAGTGTCGACCATAATTCGTTCCAAGACCCTGTTCGAAAAGCGATTTTTTTTTTTTTTTTTTTTTTTTTTTTTTTTTTTTTTTTTTTTTTTTTTTTTTATAAACACGAGCGAGTTGACAGGGGGGGGGGGGGGGCTGCCTCTCCCGGCCGTTCTCCACCTGCTGTCAATTCTCTAATACTTGGCAATAAAGATGATTCTGATTCTGATTCTGATCATGTGAGAATATATGTGTGACAGAGTAAAGTAGATGAACATGGTCACCCAAAACGCAAACTGGAAACCACTTTCCCTAAATGGCATGTGGCGACGCCTGCTCTGGTGGTTCTATTTGCAGTTGGGAAACATACACGAGCTAAACGTGTGAAGTCAAAGATAAGAAATAAGGACACTGGGGAGAAAATCAAATCAAAGAAGAGCACAGATTGAGTTTAGAAAAGAAAATGGTGAAGAGCCGTAGCGTAAACATAGCGTCTTTCCTCGGGGAGAAACCATCCTCGCTATCAAGTGGAGGTTATTATGCTATGAAGCGCTAATGAATTCATTAGCTAAATGAAATGTCAATAAAGAGCTTGAGAGAGTGTTAAAATCAATGCAGAGCGTCTCATTCGCTCCCTCTCCCTCTTTTGCTTTGTCCCAGCTCACCCATCCGTTCCAATTATCCACCTTTCTCCCCTAAACACACACAGACGCACACACATGGGCACACAAATGGTCACATTGAGTGTGATGGCGAACATAAGTGGTGATCAGCAGGAGCACTTTGCAGTGGTCAGCAGGAATGAGCCGGTCATACACGACACTCGCTGTACACTTTAAAACGGTTGGTTTTACTTTGGTGTGTATGTGTGTGCGATCATGATTGAGCGCAGTATTGGAGAGCCTTGAATCCATAACAACCTTTGCAATGTTGAAGAAACAACTCGATGGCTGCTTTTATTTCATTTCAACCTTCCGTTAAACCCTTTAAATCCAACTGCAAAATGGAATCTACTTCTCAGCCACTCTGCTAAATACAACTCAGGGGCAGTACACAACTTCACAAGCTGAAGAAATGTTAGTTATGCTATACAATACAACAACCACATTTCATTCATTTCAGTCTCCATAGCCGCAGGGGGAAAAAATGCGCTCAAGGCTGTTAATTTAATATGGCGCGCTGGGGTGGTGGAGATCAGTTGATGAAATTAAATAAGATAAATAAGATTACTGCTTTCAGATGCAAATACAAGCACAAAAAATGTATATACCGGTTTTGGGCCGTTAGGGCCTGCAAGGCCTTCTTTGCTGGCCTAAAAATATCTGAATCCCAGACTAATGTGAATTATAATGTGTCCATGAATTCTTACTAAATAATTCCAAATTGTCTTTCAGCTTCCTTTCATTGCTTTCCCCTCACTGTGCTGCTTCCAGATGTGTTTCGCATACTATGATTGGTTAGTCAGTAGCCAATCATAGTATCACTATCGCTCGTGATGAGGGCATACTGGCCAGATCTAGCACTGCACACTTCATCTGTAGCTATCTGCGTAAGCAAATAATATTGTTGTTCATTCAGGTTGGACAACTCCGAAGCTTCAAGGGTCATATTTTGTCCATGAATTCTTATTAAATAATTCCAAATTGTCTTTCACCTTCCTTTCATTGCCCGCCCCCCTTGTGCTGCTTCCACATGTGTGTTTTGTATTTAAACATTTAATCAATCACTTTTCAGCCATCGTTTGCTTCCAAGGTCAGAAATCAACCTGAACGCCTTCACAATTAGTTCTGAAGGCCCTGGAGCGTGAACATAGATTTCTATGAAACTGTTGCTTTAACCAATCAAATTTCGAGTTGGTTACTCAAGGCCTGCTGGAAGGCGCTGGAAACGTCAGAGTTTTTGCAAACTATGGTAGGCTAGTCACATGATTGGCTCGTCAGTAATAATAATACATTTTATTCATAAGCGCCTTTCAAAACTCTCAAGGTCACTTTACAGTTACAGGATAATTTCAGCCAATAGCCTGGAGCCAATCATAGTATAATTAGTCGCTAGTCATAAGAGCATAAAGGCCAGAGCTAGCAGATTGTATCCGTAGCGAGCTGCATCAGCAAATATATTTTTGTGTTGATATAATAGCGGTTTTGTCAACCTAAAATGGGTGAAGGAGGAGAAAAATGGATTTGGTTGCAGATATACGTTTAAAGCCATTTTCAAGAAGGACTTGTCAATAAAAAATGTGCATCGTTAAGAAAGGTCGGTCAGTTGTTTCCAGACATAGCACTACTGAAGTCCTAGCGATGAAATCCATTGGCTAGCACATGATTGGCTAGTCACTAGCCAATCATAGTATCATTATTGCTAGTGATAAGAGCATACTGGCCAGCGCTAGCACACTGTATCTGTAGCGAGCTACACAAGCAAATGATATTATTGTTCATTCAGGTCGGACAGCTCCAAAGCTAGCAAAAATAGCCAATAATATTGCAATTTTATGAGGATATCATGAATCCACACGTTCATAGTAAAAATTCGAACATTTTAATGACAGTATTTCTCAAGTTTCTTCAAGTCACAAGTCATTTCCCCACCAACGGCACTCTCAAGTGGACGTGTCGTAATACCACACTTGCAGCTGATTGATTCAGACATAGGACGACTGAAGGCCTAGGATTGACATGTAGGGCCCGCTACACGCATTCTCATAGTCACATACTGGGGCATTGGCACTCATTTTGAAAGCAGGCACAGATTTATCTTTTTCTTCAACAGCAGTTAAATATACATCAAAGCCTATGTTCAGTTTAGTATGCATGCACAAGGCTATAAAATATTCTACTTGGGTTCTCCAATAGGCCCATGTTCCTGAATTCATTCTGAGATGAGCCTCTATCCTCTTGTTTATTTGGTCTCACCGCCCGCCCTCAATAAAAATCATTAAAAGCGGCAATGAGAATTGGAAAACTGGCTCATCAGTAACTGTTTGTAATGAGGAGGATGACAGTTGAGGCACATCGTCGAGACCCTGTCACAGTGGCTAATTGGCGATGAGGAGTAATGTTGAATATGGACGTACGGAGGCATCCCGCAGGGACGGCACGCAGAAGGTCGCCGTCACAGTGGGGGCAGTTGTTGACGCTCACTTTTCTGACTCCATCCTTGATGAGATGACAGGCGCTTTGTGATAAATCCCTGCTGTGGACTGCTTCACTAATGCAAGGCTTGTGTTTCTGAAATATTTTTTTGGAGTGGTGGTGATGGAGATTTTAAAATAATGTACAGCACAGTAATCCCCCGTTTATCACAGTTAATGCGGTCCATGACTAACTGCAATAGACGAAAAAAAAGCGATATAGCGAACCCTACATGTATGAGTAAATTTACATGTGTGTATCTTCCCCAGTCAAGGGTGACCCCCTCGTGCTGATATCAAAAAAACGTTGATTGTGGAACATAGTGAAAACTAAAAGACATTTCAAACAACTACTATACAGACGCTCCCCAATTTACGAATGACATACCTTCTGAACGGTCTGAATTTGTTTGTAAGTTGATTCAGTGCTATATTTTGTATGGAATTTGTTTCCCATTGTTACCATCCTTAAGTACAAGGAAGCTATTAAGGGTGTGTGTGTGGCTAAGGGTATTTCCGTGTTGTCTAAGCACCGGTGTCAGGCAATAGAAAACTTCTATTAATTTGGATTACAGAAAAGCAGCTAGCAGGGGACAGTGTGAGTGAGGGTATTATCGCAGAGAAAGCACGGGAACTTCACTCGGATATCATCAAGAGGCAACTACATCGACCATCACAAAGGTAAATAAAATGATTTTATTATAAAGTACAGTTTATTTATTTAATTACAACACAATAGCACATTTATTATACATAAATAAGGTATATTTTGTGTAGTTTTAAGGCTTATTTAGGAGAAATGTACGTTTTATGTGGATCTGGGGACTGATTATTCTCATTTTAATGCTTTCTTATGGAAATAAATGTTTGGCAGACGAACTATTCACCTTACACACACTTTCTCGGAACCAATTAAGTTTGTAAGCTGAGGTATCACCGTATATTTAAGGCTTGTATAAGTATGTTTAAGGTTTATATCAGTAATTTGTATTGATTTGTCCTGAAAAATAAACATTTAATAAAATATAGGCTCTATAAAGCTAAGTACATGTACAACTGGAGAGAATACTAGGTGCTACTACAAAAATGTTCGTATGTGCCGTTTTTCCTAACTCCAATGCTCATAAGTAGGATAGTGTCAGTATTCATTTCTATGACAACAGCATTTCTTGGAATTTCAAGAAAAAAACATTCAAAATAGTTCTCAGGTAGACCCCCCGCCTCCATTTGTTTTATTCTAGGAATACAGTCAAAGCAATTAATGACAGAACACAGAGCTGTTGGAGCCATGGTGATAATAACAGTTCTCCAGCAAAATGTTTTGAGAGTATCATTGCCAGTGGTGAGCCGTGCTTTTGGCACCCGGGTCTTAATTTCGTGGGGGATTGAACGGACTTAATCCACCTCTTTACGCATACTGCCACTGTCATGTAAGAAAGCCCTGATATTCCACTAAAATGCAATATAACAGCATTGCCGCATACATCATCAGAATTAATTCAGCATCAATATCTGTTTAAGAAATAGAAAAAACACAATGTCAGTCAAAATGCATTACACGGATTCCAGATGCTGATTTATGACTGTATTCACGTGCACGGAACACTACGAACAACCTTGGCTTGCTTCCACAAAACGATTGTAAGATTGTAATGTTACTCTTGAGATTATTGTGAGGCGAATTTGGAAATACGACTGATTCATCAAACAGCCCTGTTGCTCATTTTGTTTACATTTAATCAGAGTGGAATCGGATGGGGGCAAATGAAGCGTACGCACCTGAGAAAGTCTGCAAAAATGTAACAGAATACAGTGATACCTCAGTTTACGAACCCCTTGGTTTATGAACTTTTAGGTTTACGAACGTTAAATTTATGAACATTTTACCTTGGCATGCGAACTTTTTTCGGGATACACACGGAGCGCCGCAATGAGTGATGTGTCGTTCGCGAACGAGCCCATTTTTCTAAGAACAAAATGGCAGCCGACTGTTTTGGTCCTCTATTCCCCGTACCCAGTCTTCGGTTAAAGCCACGTGATTGGTCAAGAACGCAGTAGTGATTTAAACATTAAAGAGACAGGCAGAAGATACTGAGAGAGTTTCAACTTTGATAGTACAAAGGCAGAGTGTAGACAGCAAGGTTAAAATATCCCATCAATCAGGCTCCACAAGCAACCCGCACAAGCCATCTGTCCACTTGATGCAAAAAGCTCTCAACCCAGGTTAACAGAACACAATCGATGAGGAACTAGATAAAATTATCACAGAGAAAGCACCTACAAGGGATCATTCCTCAAGATGCTGAAAGAAGAAGGTTACGTTTCAAGTGTTTAATGCTGAGGAAACCGGCCACTCCATTCCATCAAGCCATCAACGACTATCACAAAGGTAAATAACACGACTTTATTATATAGTACAGTTTATTTCTTTAATTATAATACCATAGCACATTTATTATACATAAAATAAGGTATATTTTATGTAGTTTGAAAGTAGAAAATTATGTTTTATGGGGACCTGGGAACAGATTCTTCTCGTTTTAATGGTTTCCTATGGGAAATTAATTTTGGGGATACACACTTTTCGCCTGACACACTCTGTCTGGGAACCAATTAAGTTCGTAAGCCAAAGTAACACTGTAATTTGGGAATTAGTGAATAATAATTTCATGGAATTTGATGGATGAGAATTTAGATTAGAAATGTAATTGCATGCTTCCGAGTCAAGCGCAGAAGGCGTTGCAAGCCCGATCAACTCAAGTTCTCAAGAGTTCTCAAGAGCTTATTAAAGACAAGTTTTATCAAAAAAGGAATGCCCTACTTATTTGCCCTTGGCACCTATGGAGCTGAAGTGTCTGTGCCAGCGATTGATCCACTTTCGTGAGGTCCGACATTCCCGATGTTGTAACCGCGAGAGATCTTGGAACGGCTGTTCTTGCCGAAATAATTTCCCCAACCACTGTGCCGTTATTGTTTGATAAATTATGTATTTACCCGCAACAGCACATCTCTGTCCCTCTATTAGTGTCAGCGATTGTGATAGGCCGGCTAGCACTCAATGTAGGAAAGACAACACTGGTCAACGGCAAATTTTAAATAATCGTGTGTCTAAGTGTGTTTTTGACACAATTTTTGAGATATTTTCATTGATGCAACAAAATCTTTTGACAAGTGTCATTAACAGGTTGCCATTCATGCAAACGAATAAGGCATGGCACTATCTAGCTATCTCGCTATCGACCTATCTCGCTATCTCACTATCTCGCTATCTATCTAGTTATTTAGCTCTGTATCAAGCTAGCTATCTAACTATCTGGCTATCTAGCTATCGAGCTATCTGCTGTAGCTATTTAGCTATCTATCTAGCTCGCTCTATATATTTTGAGCTATCTGGCTATTTAGCTATCGAGCTATCTACTGTAGCTATCGAGCTATCTAGCGAGCTAGCTCTATATATTTTTAACTATCTATGTCTTTTTTCCCGCCATTTTGTTCCCATTTTTTTCTCGCCATTTTTTGTTGCCGTACATTTTCTACGTTTTAACAACCATAACCGATAGTGCCATGCTCCGTTTGATTAATTAATCAGTTACAATGTCAATATGTACAAAGTTACCATCCTGAGTGAAGGACAGTTCCCGCTCACCTTGCGAGAAGCAAAATCTCACCAAGGCGCAATATTTCAGCAAAACACACACGATGCCGTTCGAACGGCTTGACCACAACACTGTTTATCCTTCTGACAGGCACATAAATTGGGCCGTGTCTACACGGATGCGGATAAATAGAAGTGTGTATATTTGTCTGACCTTCCCGAGACCCGCTCAGTCTGCTTTTATCTAACGTTCAAAGCTTTGCTCATGTAGATTCATTTTTATCAACGTGGAACCGGCTTTATCTTCCCCCCTTTCCCGCCCCCAAGCCACATCGCAAACAGAATTCAAACGCGCCGAAGACCTCTTCCGCTTCACAACTTAATAACACTAAAGTGATACCCCGGTTTAAATAGATGCTTGATGCCTCATTACTCTGTAATAATATTCCATCCTGTTTGTGCTTCCTGTTAAATTAAGTAAAGCGTCCTCATGCCAGGAAAGTATAAACAGCGCATTGTTCAATTACAAATCACAGGTGACACAATCCGCGTTACGTGCATAAATGTCCACTCATCCGCTCCTTTTACTTCATTATCAATCTGAAAAAAAGCCTCCTTGCAGTAGTATCATTCACGACTGAAACGCATTTAAGAGGGCATTTGATTTGCCTGCAATCTGCCGAGAGTGAAAGTCAACATTTTGCATTAAAAAAGACTTGCTGTACAAAAAGAAAAAGTTACCTAATTGATCGACACATGTGATTGCCGCTAAAACCTTTACAGACAACCTTTTAACTTGGAGTCCCTGTCAATACAGTTTTTCTTCCGAAAAGCCGCATCTTGTTGTGATGAAGACCGTCTTTTATACATGCAATCAATTTTACACGAGAGCACAACAAAAATAGTTTTCTTAAGCCAGCACTATTTCACTTTGCAATTCAAAGAAAAGGCCACACTTGGGCATTGATCACTTCTACTACGTGTTCTTGTTATTTTTCTTCTTTATCTTCTTCTTCTTCTTCTCCTATTTGTCTCGCAGTGGAGAAATTTACATTTTACAGCAGCAAAGTGATGAAATATCATTATTATTAATTTGATTGTTTTTAATTTCATTATTAGTATTGTTTTTACTACTCTTATTATTATCATAATCGACTGACAGCTTACTGTCACGGTTTTCGAGGTGGTGATGGCGGGTTCGGATCCCAAAAAGCAGGCAGGAGGGAGCAGGAGGTTGTTTGACAAATTGTATTAAAATAAAGTCAGCAGGAACAAAATGTAAAACATCAAAATGATCTGAATGGAAAAAATACAAAGTAGCAAAAGAAAACCAAGTGTAAAAGTCCGCCAAGGTTAAACAAACACGTACACGATGCATGCTGCAAGCAGCAAACAAACAATGAATCGGCACCGGATGATCGTGCCAGGTGTCCTTTTAAGTGTCATTGATTATAACGACCAGCACCTGCGAGGCTGCCGGCAGGGCTGACGTCGCTACCCGCTGGTCGCCAATCTGACCGGGACGACCAGCACCTGTGCAGGTGCAGGAGGGGCCGACAGCGCCCCCCGTTGGTCGCCAACCAGATCATGACAGTACCCCCCCCTTCAAGGGGCTGCTTCCAGAAGTCCCAACAGTCTCCCAAAAGGTCCACTCGCCAGGGAACGGTCGGTGGAGAGGGCAATTGCTGCCTCTCCAGCACACGACGGGCGGCGGCCTGATGGGAACGGGACTCGGCCTGGGGTGGACGAAGACGCGGCACGGATCGTCGTGGGCACGAGTGCGATCCCTCTCGCACGTTCACGCGACGGCGCATGGCTCTGCGTGGACGTCGAACTGCCAGGCGCAGAATGGCACCCCGTACGGCCGTATGGGACCAGGTCTCGGCCGGACGCCGACGTGGGCGTGAACTGCCCGGCTCCGGGGGAACGAGACCAGTCCAGAGCCGCTCCGGGATCCAGCGGTGAGTGGGGTCTCGGACTGACGTTGACGCGGACGTTGCACGGCTCGTCGTGGATGAGACTCCATTCGTCATGCACGACGACAGCGTGGCTGGACGTGGGCGTGCAATGCCAGTCACCCAGTGTCACCCTGGACGGCCACCTGGAAGGAGGTCTCGGCCGGACGTTTACGTGGACGTTGCGGCTCGTCGAGTGACGCGATTCAAACTCGACGAGTCTCGCGCTAACGTGGACGTAGCATTGCCAGGCACAGGGTGGAAATGAGACGGGTCCGATGTACCTGCGGGATCCGATGGTTGGCCGATTCATTCTGTCAAGCTTTGCAAGGTGGTGATGGCGGGTTCGGATCCCAAAAAGCAGGCAGGAGGGAGCAGGAGGTTGTTTGACAAATTGTATTAAAATAAAGTCAGCAGGAACAAAATGTAAAACATCAAAATGATCTGAATGGAAAAAATACAAAGTAGCAAAAGAAAACCAAGTGTAAAAGTCCGCCAAGGTTAAACAAACACATACACGATGCATGCTGCAAGCAGCAAACAAACAATGAATCGGCACTGGATGATCGTGCCAGGTGTCCTTTTAAGTGTCATTGATTATAACGACCAGCACCTGCGAGGCTGCCGGCAGGGCTGACGTCGCTACCCGCTGGTCGCCAATCTGACCGGGATGACCAGCACCTGTGCAGGTGCAGGAGGGGCCGACAGCGCCCCCCGTTGGTCGCCAACCAGATCATGACACTTACACAGACGTATTATCATAATTGTTATCAGAATCAGAATCAGAATCATCTTTATTGCCAAGTATGTAGAACACACAAGGAATTTGTGGAATTTGAATTATATTATAACTGTTATTTTTTGTTATTTTTATTATTAATATTGTTTTTATTATTGTCATTTGTATTATTTTCAATATTATTTCATTTTTTCATTATTTGTTTATTTATTCATGTATTTATTTATGTATTTATTTGTGTATTATTGTTATTCATTATTGATGTGTATATGTATTTAAAAATAATTGTTTTACTATTTCGTGTTATTATTATTATTATTATTACTATTATTATATTATAACTGTTGTTGTTTTGTTTTTATTATTATTAGTATTGTTTATTATTATTATTATTATTGTTTTTATTGTTATTGTTATTGGTGCTATTATTATTATTATTATTATTATTATTATTATTATTATTATTATTGCTGTTGTTGTTGTTGTTGTTGTTGTTATTATTATTAATGTTAAGCAGATTCCTTACTTACAGACAGTGTATTGTAGGTGTTCAAATACCTGACATTATTATTATTAACATCGTTATTATTATTATTATTATCAGTGTCATTATTTATTTATTGTCATTATTAGTGCCATTATTTATGTATGTATATATGTATTTAATAATTAAATAACTACTCTCATTATTTATTGTTTATTTCACATCTCTGACCAATTATTTTAATGCTATTTCCTGAGAAGTTTGTTTTCTTATTGCCATATCACCTACGATTCAAAAATTGCACTGTTATTCCTTTTGCGGATTTATGCTCAATTAAGCAACATATGCAGAGAGAGAAAAAAACAATAACCCCTTCCTGCACACATGCTTATCTGAATTTCCACAAAAATTCATGGGGAAAAAAAGCAAGCATAGATCACATGCCGAATCGTATGGTATTTTGTGACTTATCCATTTTCTTTCGCACGTTCTGATCAGGATCGTGAGCTGGACTATCTATCTCAGTGACCACTGGGTGAGAGGCGGATGAAATCCCCCCAGTGGTCTGCAGCCAATCACAGGGCACATACAGAAAAACAACCCTTTTCAAACATGGACATTATCTGCGTTCACGAGAACCAAACATGCATGTTTTTTTTGGAAGAGAACAAGTCAGAGTGTGTTAGTGACGTGCGGATTCCATTTTCCACACAGTTCAAAAGTTTCATGACCTGACGTAACGAAGAACATTTGATTGGCTGTCGCGTGATTGTTTGCATGTGCCAAAGAGAAGAGCGCGAGGGCGATGATAAGTGAGCGCAGCAACACACGGATGAGACATCAAAAGAGCGACTTGAGAGGTGAAGGCGGACAGATGAAACGCAGAGTTAATACAGCGTGTCACGCTTCAATATTTGAGGCGCGACATTTCGACACATGTAAGATTGTCAAGAAAGATGTTGTATAATGTGACGGATTAACCGCGCGACGAGTCTCTTTTTCAAGCGCCATAAAGTTCACAGGCCATAATGGATGTCTGCATGTTGCATTGTATGCATTTCATGCATGTCTCAAATTACCGTATTTTCCCGTGTATATGGCGCATCGGAATATCAGGTACACCCAAATACATGTTGTATTTGCACACCTTTTGCATCTATAAGGCGGACCGGAAAGAAACAGTTACTTCCTAAATTATAAGTCTGGAGTTATATGAGCTTCAAATGAGGGTGGCTGTCCAAAAAGCAATGCAGAACATACCCATTGGTTTATATAATGCTTTAACAACATTCAAAGCTGTAACAAAGCACTAAATTAAATGTATTATTATTATTATTATTATTATTATTATTATTATTATTATTATAACATGGAAAAAATGAAATACTGCCCCCTTGTGGAAAAGACAATAAACATTGCCAGAGGTCATGGCCAGCGGTTTATCTGCACCCAAGCATGAATAAATAAATATGTCATATTTTCACTTCCCGAATAAATTCGTGAATGGCAGTGGATGAGTTACCGTATTTTCCGGTTTATAAAGCGCACCGGAGTATAAGGTGGATATGAATGGTGTATTTTCAAACTTTTTCCATATGTAAGGCGCACTGGACTATAAAACGCACCTTGAATGAAAAAAAATCCAAATATAATATATAAATATATGTTTCCCAAATATAAGGCACTATAGTAGAGGCTGGAGTTACGCACCACCTCTTCTACTGGGGGGAAACGGAGTCAGTGGCTGCTGATAGTCGTTACCTGTTGTGGCTCAATATTACTTCACATACAAGGCGCACCTGCATATAAGGCTCATGGTCATCCTTTGAAGAAAATCAATGCTTTATTTGGTGCGCCTTCTACACCAGAAAATACGGTCGTCCGAATGAGCTGGGTCTAATAATCTGATGATCTGAGAATCAAATATATTAGAAGCAAATATCTGTATAAAATATCCATTCTGTTATTAGATCACTTATCTTGATGTGGGTGGGCCCTGTACTGGTTGCCAGCCAGTCACAGTCAACCACGATAGTAAATACCGTATTTTCTGATTTACAAAGCGCACCAGATTATAACGCGCACCCTCAATGAATTGCATATTAAAAAAAAAATGTTTCCAGATATAAGAAGCACGGGATTATAAAGCAGACAATGAATGACATATATATATATATTTTTTTAAACATTTCCAAATACAAGATGCACCGGCCATATAGAAGGCGCACCTTCAACGAATGGCATATTTTAAAACGTTTTCCATATATGTATAAAGTGGATTGGATGCGTTAAACTAATTGGTCAGAAATGTTAAATAATTAAACAAATAAATGAGCATATAAATAAATTAAATAAATAAATACTGTAAAAAATCCACAAATAAATAATTGCATAAATCAATAAATTCATAAATAAATAAATAGAAACATAAAAAATTCATAAACATATAAAAAAAAAATAATAATAAATAATACCTCTGTGTAAGCTGTGTAAATAGGGCCGATACGACCAGTAAGACTTTAGTTCGCTGACAAAGCCTCTTGGATAGGAGGCGAAACGTCCGACACCTTCAAAAAAGTACAGATGACGGCTGAAGAAACCTTCTCATCGAATAATAATAGGAAGAAGAAGAAGAATTTGTCAGCTTTGAAAAAATTGAAGGCTTTCAGGTTCACCTTATAGTGTGGTTAATACGGTATATTTCGATTTACCGTCAAACGGCCTACAGATGCAATCAAAACAGACTTTTTTTAAATCTGGAATACCAATGCGCCTTATACACGGGAAAATAAGGTATACAGTACATCAGCTGCTTCTTTTTCTGTCTCACACAGCAAACAGTTCCAATACTGACTTGTCTTACATTCAGAACTCATGGCAAAGTGTGTATACAGACTCTCTCTCTCTCTCTCTCTCTCTCTCTCTCTCTCTCTCTCTCTCTCTCTCTCTCTCTCTCTCTCTCTCTCTCTCTCTCTCTCTCTCTCTCTCTCGCTCTCTCTCTCTCTCTCTCTTTCTCTCTCACACACACTTGTTTGACACAAAATGCCATTTGGTGAGTGAAAAGAAACAGCCGCATTCGGAAAAGGTCATGGAGTTAGTTTAGTAAGCTGGTCCGGTACCACCAGCACCTCCCCCCTTAACCCCTTACACACTCACACACTTGCACACACATAGCTCCACTCGTCCTATTAGTAACACACCTGAGGTAAGCTATTTACAACAAGGCAGCTCATCTCTTCCTGAAAGCACTCTAATACAATTCCATTTGTTTCATTTCCATTGCCCCGGGAGGGGAAATAAGCATGCGGTGACAATGACTTTCTTGCCTGAATACCCAATTGGAGCATTCACATTCCTATCAGCCTCATAATAATAATCAGAAAAGCAGTATAGTGCACTCATCAACAATGTCGTGAGATCCGCTTGATGTGAGAGTTTTCTACGACTCTATAACTGCAAATGGCAAAAAATCTCCAGGCATAACTGTACCGAAACAGGAACAGCAGAAGCAGAAAGCCAGGGTGACCCAAAAAGATGCATACCCATGAAAATCTTGATTGTGGCTTTGTTTAAAGAGCTATTTATTTCAAATTACAACCACACATTATTCAGTTTATGGAAGATCATTGAGTATCAGCTATTTCTGTCAATTTTTATGATGTGTTCCAAAAGTCCACCATTTTGTTGCAAGCAACCCTGTACTCGTCTGACAAAGTTGTCAATCACTTTTACACACTCCTCTTTTCGGAGAAAACATTGCTGCAGTGAGGGACTCAGTAGGACGCATCTTTTTGGGTCACCCTCCCGAAATAGGGGTGTGTAAAAGTGATTGACAACTTTGTCAGACGAGTACAGGTTTGCTTGCAACGAAATGGTGGACATTTGGAACACATTTTGGAAAAGCCATAAATTGACTAAAAATTTACAGAAATAGATGAAACTCTGGTGAATGGGTTTCCATAAACTGAATAAAGTGTGGTTGTAATTTGAAATAAATAGCTTTTTAATCAAAGCCACAATTGAAATTTTCATGGGTATGCATCTTTTTGGGTCATACTGTACAGGAATATCAGAATCAGAAAGCGTTTAATAGTCCCACAATGGGGACATTTTCAATCGACAGCAGCGAAATTTAAAGAAAGGGTGAAAAGATAACAACGAAGTATTCTATTCATATAGAAATATCAGAAAACTGAAAAATAGTGAAGCAGAGAGTACTTACCGGTGACTCGCACGTTGCCGTGGTGCATAGCGGACCCCTGAACACCCCCTTGACGCGGCGAAAGTGTCCGTTGCTAAGATGCGTGGAGCTGATCACCAGGTAGTAACAGGCGCCGCACGCCATCCCGGGTGGACTCGCGGGAATTGGGGGGCCCATGCACAGCCGCCTTTACCTCACCTCCTTGCGGCGTCGCAGGTGAGGACCGCCGCTGTATCCCCACCACTACCACCAAAGCCCACTGCTACTCACTTGTGCACATGGAGTGTACAGATGAGAAGTATATGCGAAAGAAAGAAGGATCTGGAGTTTGGTTAGAAAAGGAGGTCCGTGAGGGGGGGTAATTTGGAAGCAAACTGAGTCGTTGGAGTGTGCCCCGCTTGGCATGCTGTCCTCGGTCAGGCTCAGATGAATGAATGCAAGCCTTTTTTTTGTATTTCACCCCCCACCTCTTTGCCCCTCATCGCTTTTTCCTCTTTGGGTTGATGCACTTTTGCAGCTCCTACTCCAAGCTCGGAAAAATGTTGGAAAAGGAGGAGGAGGTGTGACACTCTCCCTCCCTCCTTTCCTCCCTCCCTTCCCAGCAACCCTTCTCCTCTGTTTCTTGATGGTGTCTATTGATTGGCACCAGATTTAAGATGTCCCCCCCGTGCTATGAATTAAATCCCGTGGTGGCGGAGGCGTAAATCCATCCCCTTGAGTTATGGTGGAAGGCTGGAGCCGATCAAGGCAAGCTGATGTGGATCAAATTCTTTCCCACGGAAGAAATATACACACACTCTCTCTTGTCCCCATCCCCTCACTCTCTCTCTGCGATTTCCGCCTGCGCCACCCCCCCCCCCCCCTTTCGCTCCCTGTTGATCTATTCGGTGTCAGCACGTGCGTATGGATGAAATTCCACTCGGTGAGGATGCATTGCTTTCCACTCAAGTCTGTCGGCGCGAGTGCGGGCGGGTGCGCGCACTCGGAGAGCGGCGGGTTTGTTTAGGATTTGGTTTATTAATCTGACATGAATTCAATAATGCTGAGTTTCGAGGCAATCGTATGAGAAGTCGCTTGGATAGCGAATTCCAGGAGCTGATCACAAACGCGGTGCTGAAACTAAAGCAGCCGCTGCAACGCTATTAAAAGAAACCCCTTTTCAGCATTTTTTTTTCCTACAACAGTTCTGCTAATGTCAGGAATCAAGACTTTTAGTCCATTTTATTCAATCTATTTCTGGTTTGATGAAATTACACTAATTAACTCATTCACATCCAGATATGTTCAAAAATGTGTCCACTCCAGTGCCAGGGGTTTTGTCATTGTCACTCAAATTCTAGGACCCACAGAATATTAACTTTTAGGACTACATCAAATTTCAATACAGCATTAGAAAGCTTAGACCGTAATTTCCGGACTATAGGGCGCAACTTTTGTCACAAGCTGTCAACCCTGCAGTTTATGCAATTAACGATGCGGCCAATTTATGCACTTTTTTTCTAACAGCCGCCACGGGGCGCTCGAGCACTAAAGGTTAGCGTGAGACACGGCAAGTATATGGGCCGAGGAAGACACAAGTTAATGTAACTACGCTAACTACGCGTGTGGATCGTGCATTTGAAGTGGCCCTCCGTGTTCAATGGGTTGCTTAATTGTTTACCAAAACTTGCCGTATGTGAAGAGCAACATTTGCACAAGTCTGCTAACGTATTTATTCCTTGTATGTTTTTGTATACCCAGACCTTTTAGCGAGTGCTAATGTGTTGCTTCCTTGTCTCACTTTTTTTTTTTACCAGTTCGGGGTGTGTGATTGCCCTAATGCATGTTGTGTTGCTGCCGCATAACAGGCACTGTTTTGAAAGAAAAGTTAAGGCATATTATTAAAACTTTGAAAAGGTTTTCTGTGCACCGTGTTTCTATAAGCATGCTGCTTATAGACAGGTGCGATTTATGTATGTACAAAATTGTTTGTCCTTTATAAATGAACTGGGTGAGGCTTATAATCCGGTGTACTTTTTAGTCCGGACGTTACGGTACTCTATTATTTCATCAAGAAGAAATAGTTAATTCCTAAATAATATGGTTCTGGATATATTTGAGCTTGAAATGGGGGTGGCTGAACAACATACAATGCAATAGATACATATGGATTTATACAGCGCTTTAAGAACAGCTAAAGCTGGAACAAAGTGTTGATATGGAAAAAAAGGAAATACTGCCTCCTTGTGGAAGGGAAAAACATTTCCAGAGATCTTAGCAGCACTTTATCGGCACCCTAGCAAGAAAAACAAAAACCCGAACAAATTCGGGAATGGCGCTCTATGTCTGTAACGGTTTTCAAGGTGGTGATCGCGGGTGCGGATCCCAAAAAGCAGGCAGGAGGGAGCAGGAGGTTGTGTTTGATAAATGGTATTAAAATAAAGTCAGCAGGAACAAAATCTAAAACATCAAAATCATCTGAACAGAAAAAATACAAAGTATCAAAAGAAAACCAAGATTAAAAGTCTGCCAAGGTTAAACAAACACATGCACCGCACACAATGCATACAACAGCATACAATGCGTTCAACAGTGCAACAATGACATTCAACAATTACCCGACACCAAATGGTCCTGCCGGGAGTCCTTTTAAGTGTCACTGATTGTAACGACCAGCACCTGTGCAGGTGCAGGCGGGGCCGACAGCGCCACCAGTTGGTCGCCAACCAGATCATGACAATGTCATATTTGCAATTCCTGAATAAATATGGTAATGGCGGTGATTGAGTTGAGAAAATAATGGCCAAAGTATTACTGTATTTTCCATTGTATAAGGTGCACCCAAAAGACTTGATTTTTTTTTCAAATGATGACCCTGCGCCTTATACACTGGTGCGCCATATATGTGAAGTATTATTGAGCCACAACACATCTCGCAACTACTACAATCAGCCACAACTTCATTTCCCCCTGTAGAAAAAGTAGTGCGTAACCCCAGCCTATTCTGTAGCACCTTATAATGTGGTACACCTTGGATTTTTTTTTTAACATTTATATATTATATTTGGAAAACTTCTGTCATTCATTGAAAGTGCACCATATAGTCCGGTGCACCTTATATATATGGAAACGTTTCAAAATTACACCATTCATTGGGGGTGCGCCTTATACTCCGGTGTGCCTTATAGACCAGAAAATATGGTACGTTAAAAAATGCTAATGAGAGGCTTTTTTATGTTCTTGTGATTGGAAAGTGTCCGTGAGAGTTTTGAAAGGTGTTTATAAATGAAATGTATTATTGTTACTATTATTTCTAGGTAAATGTTTCATGAATTTATGATTGTGAATATCATTCGATTGCATTTGTGTACTGCTAGAGCCTGATTGCATGCATCTGAACTGGGTGACTTGTTAGTAGAAAGCGTCTGTTATTTTTCCCATCCACAATATTTAATGGCTTTGAAAACACAGACCAAAGACGCCAGTCTAATAGATTTGGACAAACTGAAAATTAGATTTGTTTTTTTTTATTGCTTATTTTTATGCGCTTGATTGACAGGAGGCAACTTTTTTTTGTTGCTTAAAAAGTGGATTTTTTTTCTCCTTTAGAAGATAACTGTCAATTTTCTGTGAAATTCGCTTCAAGAAAAATTGATGAAAAATGCTCCCCTATGGTGAGTGGTTATTTATGACCATTAATGTATCTTTTAGTGACTCAAGATGCCCACAAAGATTGCCATTTCTGATAGCGGAAAGACAAATTGTAAAACCAGAGCCACATTTGTGTTCTAAAGAAAGAAACAAACACATTACAATGTCGAAACAAATCGTCTTTGTCTGCTGGAATAGTGATTTTGTCTGCCTTACAATTAGGATGTAGTAGAATCTCGCACTGAAGCTTCCTCCCATATTCCAAAATCATATATGTTTGGTTCATTAAGAAACCAGATATGGGGAAGTTAAATGCTTTGGATGGAGGGAGGGAGGAAAGGGGGTAAAAATTTTCACCAATGCAACTTCAATCTGTGTTGTGACGTCAGTTGAAATCTTTCATGGCGTCCTGAAGCAAATCTGGCAGATCGGTTTGCATTTGAATTTGGTGAACATCTAACCTCCTTCCGATGTGACCCGAAAGACACAATTTTCTTGAGCTCTTCTCCGATTCACACGGCAGTCTTGTGGGTCGGGGCCTCTGCTCAGCAATGCTTGCCATCGTAAAATGAAGACCGTGATGAAAACAGAAGACTTCTGTGGAATCTGAAACATTTTCAATTGATAAAAACATTATGCGGCCCATGCACGTCACTCCTAGGCCTTCAGTAGTGCTACGTCTGAATCAACCCACAACTGCGAGTGTGGTGTGATTTACTACAGGTCCACTTGAGGGTGCCGTTGTCCAGAAATAACTTATCACTCAAAGAAACTGAAGAAATACTGTCATTAAACTGTTCACATTTTTACTATGAACGTGTGGATTCATGATTACCTCAAAAATTTGCAATACTATTTGCTATTTTAGCTAGTTTCGGAGCCGTCTAACTTTGATGATGTCCTTTTATTCTTGAAAACAGTATACCTGTAACCAAATCCATTTCTTCTCCTCCTTCAGCCATTGTGGGTTTGCAAAACTGCAAATTAAATCGACACAAAAATGTACAGTATTTGCACTAGCAACTAGTGATACTACGATTGGCTAATGACAAGCCAATCATGTGACTAGCCAATCATAGTTTGAACTGATTGGGAAGCCGTCCAGGTAGATTTCTGACCCTTGTAACAAATGAAAGCTGAAATGTGATTGGTTAAAAAAGGTTGAATATGAAAACACATATTTGGGAGCAGCACAACAGGGGAAAAGTAATGAAAGGAAGCTAAAGGACAATTTTGAACTCTTTAATAAGAATTCATGGACAAAATATAATTAACATAAGTCTTTGATTCAGATATTTTTAGGCCAGCAGAGAAGGCCTTGCAGGCAATGACAGCCCACCACGTGTGTAAGCTCTTGCACACTGTGATTGGCTGGGAATCAGTTCAGGGTGTGCCTTGCCTTTTCCTAAATAGTCAACTAGATCGGCTTCAGTTCAACTAGGATCCGTATATACTTTAGAAAATGATAGGCGAGATGCATGCGTTTGCTCCAGGGGAACACATTCTAGAGTTCCACTAACACAGAGTAACCTCATAGTCCTTGGACTTCTCTGCCAAGTCTTTAATGTGTTCAAGGTCAGGGCAAATCAGGTCCAAATAGCTATCTTTTCCAAAGTCTGAGTTCTTTGAAGATGACATTGCAGCTTGGGAGCAAGTGGCCTCCCAGCTGCATGTGGTGTAATTCAAGGTAAGGCTGCAAGCCATCATGTGTGTGTGTGTGTGTGTGTGTGTGTGTGTGTGTGTGTGTGTGTGTGTGTGTGTGTGTGTGTGTGTGTGTGTGTGTGTGTGTGTGTGTGTGTGCGTGTGCGTGTGTGTGTGTGCGTGTGCGTGTGCGTGAGCGTGTGTGTGAGCGTGTGTGTGTGTGATGGCTCTCAATTTTGTCTTTCGACACATCTGGAATTCCTTCGGCTTTTCACGATAGACACGGGAAAAGATGAAAAATGAATCTTTCCATCCAGTGATGCCATAGTTATTTTCTGTACAGTGCTACCTCGGTTTACAAACCCTTTGCCGTACGAACTTTTCGGTTTACGAACGTTACATTTATGGAAATTTTACCGTGGCATATGAATTATTTTTCGGAATACACGCGGAGTTGCCACAATGAGTGATGTGTCGTTCGCGAACGAGCCTATTCCACTAACAAGAAAATTCCCCGCCCCCAGTCTTCGGTTAAAGCCACGTGATTGGTCAAGAACGCAGCAGTGAGGGGGGCGGGGGCGTTAAACATTAAAGAGACAGGCAGACGACAGAGAGTGAGAAAAAAACACACACACACACACACACACACACACACACACACACACACACACACACACACACACACACACACGGTCCTCTTTCAATGGTTTTGTGAGGTCCGGATAACTCCAGATAAAGAGTGAGGACCACCGTTGCTGATAAGTTTAGAGAAGAACTAGTGTTACATTTGAACACTAAATGTCACCCTATTTCCCACTTCAACTTCTTTAAAAACAAATAAATAAAAAGTAGACTTACTGAAATAACAGCAGGAGTGAGGTTTCTGAATGGCTACATTCAAAGTCCTCACCGCTGTAGTGAATTTGGTTAAAATGTCATTTTGCTTTTTGTGGTATGAACTTTTTTCTCTCGTTAACCACGGACACACACACACATAAACACACACAGTGAGTAAAAAGTGTGTGTATCCAAGTGAAATAAAAATACACACCAAAAAAATCATTTGGGTGAATTAGTGAGGACCTCTCTGGAACTTTAACAGATGCATATATAGACCCACTAGAAGCCTTTAGAATGAAAAACTTGTGAGGGCCGACCAAAAGGTTCTCACTTGTCAAAAATGTCCTCACGACGTATGGTATAAAATGTTCGTAGTCCTCACAAGACTAGTCATACAAACACACACACACACACACACGAAAGGGTGACGACACAGCTTGTAACAAAAAAAACAAAAGTGAAAAAACAACAAAACACAAAGCACATTTATTATACATAAAATAAGGTATATTTTGTGTCGTTTTAAGGTTTAGAAAATTAGAAAGCAGAAAATTAAGTTTTATGGGGACCTGGGAACGGATTATTCTCATTTTAATGGTTTCCTAGGGGAAAATAATTTTTTAGATGCACACTTTTCGCCTTACACACTCTGTCTAGTAACCAATTAAGTTCGTAAGCCAAGGTATCAGTGTATATGATGTGAGATCACATGTCACACTTAGAAACGGTCATCAATCGCAACAGTGCTATCTTTTTAGCATTATTTTCCAACAACTGGGTCTTTGAATATCCTGAAATTGATTGGTGTACCCTGCCTCTCATCAAAAGTCTACCGTGATAGGCTCCAACCCCCCCCCTCCCCCGTGATCCTCACGGAGATACATGTTGCAAAAACAAAATGGATGGATGAATAATCTGCAATGCGGTGTGTTAATGTATTACCATAAATTACCTTTCATCTGTGAAATATTCCGACTTTTATTTTCTTATTAACTTCTTATTAACTTTGTAAAATCCATAACGCTAAAAGACCATGTCTATTTGACACAAATATGAACTCATTCACTGCCATCCCCGAATTTATTCGGGAATTGAAAAGTGTGACATGGAGCGCCATTCCCGAATTTATTTGGCTTTTGGTTTTTTTTCTTGCGGGGCTGTCGATAAAGTGCTGGTCAGACCTCTGGCAATGTTTTTTTCCCTTCCACGAGGGGGCAGCATTTGCTTTTTGTCCATGTTAGCGCTTTGTTCCAGCTTCAGCTGTTGTTAAAGAGCTATATAAATCAATATGTATGTATTGTATTGTGACTAATCGATTTTGTTCATCCGCCACCATTTCAAGCTCAAATATCTCCAGAACCATATAACTTAAGAATTAACTTTTTTTCTGATGAAATAAGAGAGACTAAGGTTTCTTATGCTGAATTGAATGTTTATGTGGTCCTAAAACGTAATATACTGTGGACTGAGTACCATTTTATTGAGTTGTGTATTATATCATATATTATATCATAATCATTAAAGTATTGTCGGTCAACATGACTGGTTTCCAGGGCGAAAGTTTTAATTCAGCATCAGCGTAGGTTTGGTGTGATTTATTTATTTATTATTTCGGGATTAACACCATATCATGCTGGGAAAAGGAAAGTCCCTTCATACTTTCTGCTTTAGATGATGTCTAATTCATACTACAGTAAAGTCTCGTTATATCGATATTGGATATATCGATAGTCCCGGTTATATCGATACTATTTCTATGCACGCACGGAGAAAATTACATGCAAACAGGGTCGGATATATTGATAGTCCCGGTTATATCGATATTTTTTCGGACTCCCTTGAATATCGATATAACGAGACTTTACTGTATATCTATTTGAGCCTTTCTAAGCGGTGCATTTTCTGTGTGCTCGAAACCAAAACAATGCAAATGATATTAGCAATAAATAAATATCTAAATAAAAATCTGTGCAGATTTTTGAAAAAGAAAATAAAACTCATTAGAATTTTTGTGTTCTTTTGAAGACACAAATCAGGTGACCGATACACACTAATTGTGTTTCGTTTGTTGACACATGAACAAGAGGCCGGTTGTGAATGTTTGCACAAGAGGAAACCTTTCGATATATTTTAAACACTCCAATTCCCTTAAGTACCGCCTCTCTTCATTGCTCTCTGCCTGCGCCTGCTGCACTCATTACTGCTTGAAATGAGGCAGTACAGTCTGTGCAGGAAAAAAAAGGAGAATCAGGATGTGGGGGTCGGGCTCGGCGGGTGGCGAGGACGCGGAGAGAAGGCAAAAATCATGGTGGTATCTGTTTTCCCCAGTTGCTGCCTCTGGCTCTTTTCCCTTCTTGTATCTGCTTATAAGCTGCGGAAATATTGCAACCGGCCTGCATATTGCCTTCATAGGCATTGTGCTCACCATTAGGATCTAGAAACCGGGAGGAGTGTGTGAGTGATGATACTTACTGTACATGTGTGTCCCTGATCCCCTCCAAAGAGCCCCCGTTGGATCTCACGTTGTCAAAACTCACTTTGCTTGGCTACAGACCACATCGTGACGTTCCTCGTGTCAGATTCATCGGCAGGGATAGTATTTTTGCACAGCGCAACGTCAGTCCAGACATTCATTTTCCAAACCGCTTGTTCTGTTTAGGGTCATAGTGATATGGAGCCTACGCCGGCAGATGTTGGGCAGTCAACTGACGATAGATCGGTGACTTGTCAAATTAGAGTAAAATTGTGTCACGATCGTTCAAACTCACAGCATAAAAATATTTTTCATGCCACAGTTTGCAGTGTGCAGCGTGCCATTGATGAACCCATTCAGTGGGTGACGAGTGAGGGAACAATACTGCAGATTTGTAAAACATACCTCAAAGAACTGCAACTCAGGAGCGATGTTATAACTGTGTGGTCCTACCGAGCCATTAATGAAAGATGCACAATGTCAAGCCAGGGATTTCTTCCCCCCCCAAGGAAAGTTACATTACTGAAAATGAATGTTCTGGCCCTCAGAACTTTATTTTGCTGATGCTTAACCGGTACTCATAAGAGGGAGCATATAACTCCTACTGTGGCATCTCGTCCATGTACATTTTACAATTCTATTATTTGTTTTCTAATCTTTAAATGGCCTCGCACCACCTTACCTCTCTGAGCTCCTCCGTTTCAACAAAGTGGCCCGTTTGTCTCAAGTCTGCGGATCTGAAGCACATTGAGTTACTTGTTCTATGATTACAGAACACTGATTCAGGCATATCATAAACTGCTCTTTTTCTCCCAACACCTACCAGAACCTCAGCTAAGAGCTTTGACACCTCTGGTCAACACTAAACATGACTTACAATCGGTTGCACTCAAAAAATAAATACAATAAAACAATAATAAATAAACAACTAATAAATAACTAAACAAATGAATAAATTTATACACAGATAAATCAGTCAGCAATCAATCAATATATAAATATACAAATATACATACTAATATACTAATATGCTAATATGCTAATATGCTAATATACTAATATACAAATATAGAAATATAGAAATAAATGCACAAATAAACAAACAGACAAAAATAAAAAAACCATAAATAAATATGATAACTGATAAATAAATAAATAAATAAATAAAAAATCCGTAAATAATGAATAATAAATAAGTACATAATCAGATTTGGAATCAGCCTTTCATAGTCCCACAATGGAGATTATTATATATAATATTTGAATATTTTGCAACCAACTGTTTTATTTTCTGTGAAAATTCCCTTCTTCTGTTTCACCAAAATGAAATCAAAGTTTCCAAAATAATTGCCCCCTTTATGAAACACTGAAATTACATATATCAGTAAAAATAACTCTCTTTATTTGTTGCCATGCGTGTTAATAATTTATATTTTAACATTTATCCATCTAAAATTTCTGTTTAGGGTCAAAATATATAAGTTGTATGTTTTATTTTTTTTTCAAGGTCGCATCGATATACTGAATGAACGGTAAGCAATATTAAAATGTTCGTGCAATTATGGCATTCACAAAAAGGCTGAATGAGGGCGATGATTTGATCTTGAAACGGATTGATTCCATTTGTACTTTTCCTTTCAGTATAATTTTAATAATAATGAACATAACATATCTGATGAGAGATATTACAGATGCTAAAACAACATCAGCTGGGAATTGAGCCACTTGTGCGCACGTAAACCAGAATGAGGGAATTGGTATTAGAATTTACCACTCTCATATGTGCCTTCGTCAATGGGTGAACATTGAGATTTATTGCTGAGTGTATGTGTGGGTGTGCCCATGTTTCAGAAGGAACAACAGTTACGTATGTCCACATGCCTTGCGGCCACGGCCATGTACGTGCATAATGGTTTTTACACGCTGGATTGAATGTAATGAAGTAGTCTATCATTTAAAGGACAACCGACGTCTCCGGACAAGTTGTGTCCATAATTTGTAAAATGGCTTCAAATGACTTCTACTGAGCATATTTTTCAAAGATTCCACCGCATATAGCTATATTTTACGTTTTAAGACTCGCGCTGAATATTCCGGAAGTCTTGCTTTTGAGTTGGTGACGAGTCCGTACGTGACGTCACTGAAGGAACGCCCCTGACCGAAAAAAGGACACATTGTAGCAGTCCTTCCATCACGTCAATATATTTTGCTGTACTTGTTTGGTCTGAAAACGTCATGTTGCATCAAAAAGAGCCAGAAGAGGGCGACCAAGCTCCATGTAAGGAATTTATCAGCCTGTGGAAACGGGCTGATTAATTCCTCACACGGAGCTTGGTCGCCATTTCTGCCTCTTTTTTGGTGATACATCCCCCCCCAATGTTGCCTCAAAATGGCACGGAATAAATTCTTTAATCGATTGCAAACACGTATGCTTTCCTCTTCAGAACTATTTGAATCATATTGATAACTGGATGTGTAAAAAGAAAGCATATTCTCCGAATCTGAAGCCATTGTTTTTCTTCATTTTCCAGCAATGCAAGACGTCTTGGCGTGACATCACAAACTGGGGGCGGGACTTTCTGAAAATGCCCAATTCGCAGCTCAATTTTTTGCAGATTTTGGACACTTTAAGTCATTTTTATTGGTGTTTTGCATTTGAATAAAAATATCATACTGCGTGTTTTGGGTATTTTAGATGCTATAAAACGTTTTTTTTATGTCAGTTAGGAAACAAAAAAGTGACGTCGGTTGTCCTTTAAATGTAAATGGAACTTACATTTACCAGTAGGTTCAATGTAATTGCCGTAGTTGCCATAATTTCTCGGAGATGTGTTTATGTATGGTCAGAAAGAATATTAGGAGCAAGAGAGAAATACAGAGAATAAAAAATATACGCATCCAAATGAGGGATTTATATTCCTTTTTGGTTGTGTGTGTCGGTGGTGTCAATACAGACTGTGGAAAAAGAATATAGAGTTCGCTACTATCTGAAATGTCACGAAAAGATAAAAAAGTAGTATCATGTCGTTTCACGGACCACATAGTGTTCCAGAGTGCGCTCACCCCCTTGACGCCGAGGGGCGTCGGCATCAAGGGGTCATCTGCGTAGGCCATTCCTGCCGATGTCCCCTTGTCGTGTTGCCTTTTCATGTCAAATTGTATGTTGTGCAATGATGAGTCGTAAGAACTGAAGAGTCGGGGTTCTGAAGTGGTGCGAAACACAACAGCAAATGATGAAACAAAAGATATATTAATAATGCATCACGACAAATGAGGAAAACACGATATTTCCCGACCGGACGTACAGATGCATCGTTTCGTCCCAAGTGCCCACTTCTGTTTTTTTTCAATGAAATATGTGTGATTTGAAATTTAATATGAAATGTTCATGTCAAGTAAAATAAGTGATAATTAACTAATTCACTGCCATATGATGTGCAGAAATGTGTCCACTCCAGTGCCAGGGTTTTAGTCATTTTCACTCAAATAGCAGGACCCATAGAATATTGAGTTTTCGGACTACATAAACATTCAATTCATCATAAGAAACCTTAGACTCTATTCTTCCATCAGAAAAAAAATTAATTCCTAAGTTATATGAGACTAGAGTTATCTGAGCTTGAAATGGTGGCGACTGTACAAAAGGCAAATGCTGCCCCCTTGTAACAAGGAAAAAAAACATTGTCAGAGGTCTGAACACCGCTTTATTGGCACCCCCTACAGAAAAAAAAACAAAACAAAAACCTGAACAAATTAGGAAATGGCGCTCCACGTCCACATTTTTCAATTCCTGAATACACTTGGGAATGGCAACGAATGGCATTATTATTATCTCTCATCTCATCTCATCTCAATATTATTATTATTATTATTACTAGTAGTATCATTATTATCATAATTACAATTATCTTTATTACCTTTATTATCTTTATTATCATTATTCGCATTATTCACATTATTCTCATCATTATCATCATCATCATTATTATCATTATAATCATAATTATTATTATTTGTATTATTATCGCACTATTATGCTTTCAAATTATACATGTGGAATAAAACAACAGAATAGAACATTTACAGTATTTATTCAGCTATTCATCTAGTTCTTTCTTTCTTTCTTTCTCTTTCTTTCTTTCTTTCTTTCTATTTATTATGTTGATGCATTCTCTTGTAGAATTGCATTCTCTTTGGATCCGCAGCTTACTTTACATACTTTTTCTTTTTTTGTTTTGCGTGTGTACTACGTGGGTGCACCAGTGTGTTTTTATTTGCGAGTATAAATGCATGTGTATACACCGTCACTGAGGTATTTATTTGCCATTGTAAAGGTATCATTAAAAATGTGACGCCTGAGATCAAAAGTGTGATGAGGTAGTAGAAATCACATGCTATTTTTTTTTTTCTTGTTTGTGACTACAGACTGGTTGTTTGATATGGCGACTTTGACTATTTAGTGAAATAGCGGCAGAGCTGAGTAAATAAGAGATGAGCTCTGCTTTGGTTCGTCCCACTGGACAAGCGACAACACACTTTGTTCAGCTAATTTGAGTCAAACAAGAAAGAACGCTCCAGAGTCCGCCCAACTTTAACTGCAATACTTCAAAGCAACGATGCATGTGATTAAATGTGGTTTTAGGGAGAGCAGAGGGTATTCCCCCCCCCCCCCACCCTCATGCCTGATAAACATGCACAGATGAAAGTATGGGGAGCTATCAGTTCGGTCATAGCACATTTTGGGGAAGCTCTTATCCGGCCTGGCTGTGAGCCCCTTAGTGCTCAGAAAGGGTCAACAGTGATGCCTGGAAGGGTCATAGTTGTGCTTGGCAATCCAAACATGTCTGAAGGTCACATATGTTACATAAGAGGGGAAAAATGTCTTGAAGTGGAGTACATGCTACAACAAAGTCTTCTTTTCCTTTTGGCTTTTCCCTTCTAGGGGTCGCCATAGCGAATCAGTGTCCTCCATCTTCAGAGGTTTGATTCGCATGTTTGTTTTGGCCAAGCTTTTACGTCGGATGCCCTTCCTGACACCACCCTCTGTATTTATCTGGGCTTGGGACCAGCACAAGAAGACACTGGCTTATGTCCCCTTGTGGCTACATAACAAGCAACTCTATGAACTTAATAAAGATGAAGATGCTCAGGAAAAGGCTCCCAAACACAAAATGGTCATCTGCACGGCAACATTCAAGCACAACAAAGTGTAATTACCAAACCACAGAGCCTCGAAGGTAAAATGGAAGACAAACAAGACTTTTAGCTTCCTTCTCCTTCTCCAAAAACTTTTGCGCTCCTTTGTAATCAATTATGGTTGTCAAATTTCCCCATTGTTGGACGAATAAAGGCTTTCTGATTCTGATGACAAGCTACTTCATGAATCATATTGATTAATGAACGTGGATGGGAAGATATTATGTTTAATTTTGAGGCCATTGAAGTTTCAGTGATACATTTGCTTACTAACTTAATTGGTTCCCACACAGAGTGTGTTAGGCAAAAAGTGTGTATCCCAAACATTAATTTCCCATAGGAAACCATTAAAATGAGAATAATCTGTTCTTATGTCCCCATAAAACATAATTTTCTACATTCTAATTTTCTAAGTCTTAAAACGACATAAAATATACCTTATTTCATGCATAATAAATGTGCTATGGTATTGTAATTCAAGAAATAAACTGTAGCGTATTATAAAGTATTTTTATTTACCTTTGTGATGGTCATTGGTGGCTTGATGGAATGGAGTGGCTGGTTTCATCAGTTTTAAACACTTGATGAGGAACATAGCCTTCTTCTTCCACCATCTTGCTTTATCGTCAGAACTGGCTGCCTCACCATGACGAATGACACTATGAATCCCTGTACGACGCTTAAAGTTCTCGAACCATCCGTGGCTAACCTTGAAATCATCAATGGATGACGAACTTCCAGGTTGCCTCTTGACGATATCCCAGTGAAGTTGCCGTGCTTTCTTTGCGATAATTTTATCCTCATCAATTGTTCTGTTTAGCTGGCTTGATAGCTTTTTGCATCAAGTCTACAGATGGCTTGTGCTGGTTATTTGTGGAGCCTGATTGATGGGATATTTTAACTTTGCAATCTACACTCTGCCTTTGAACTATCAATAAAGTTGAAACGACTCCAAATTTCAGTTTTCGATCAATTTTCTCACTCTCTGTCGTCTGCTTATCTATTTTAATTTGCAACACTGTGTTTCTGTAACCTCCCCACCCCCACCCCACTGCTGTATTCTTGACCAATCACGTGCGGCTTTAACCGAAGACTGCGGGCGGGGAATAGAGGCGAAAAAAGTCAGCTGCCATTTCCTTGTTATGCGAACAGGCTCGTTCGCGAATGACACATCACTCTTTGTGGCGCCCCGTGTGTATCCAGAAAAATAGTTTGTATGCCAAGATTAAATTCTCGTGAATAAAACGTTCGTAAGCCGAAAATTTCCTTAGCTAAGGCGTTGGTAAACCGAGGTATCACTGTATTTACAGTAAAGTCTCGTTATATCGATATTCAAGGGAGTCCGAAAAAATATCGATATAACCGGGACTATCGATATATCCGACCCTGTTTGCACGTAATTTTCTCCGTGCGTGCATAGAAATAGTATCGATATAACCGGGACTATCGATATATCCGATATCGATATAACGAGACTTTACTGTAATTGTTTGTCCAATTGAAACTTCAGAAATGGGAATAGCAACAATACAAGTCAAAAACAGTTCCTGAATGTCGAAGGTATCCTCGTATCACAATGTGATTTGAGCAATTTGGTTGGCAGAAAATATCATAGACTCTGACTTGAGAAAATAAAAAACAATTGGATTGTCCTGGAACCCCTTGCAGTTTGGTATAAGGAGACTGTGGCACAGTTCAACGGCAGAGCAAAAAACTCGATTTGATTCTTGCAACTTCTTTCCTTAACAGTTTGTCCAAGTAAGTTGGCGAAAAGACTTTCTCCAGTTGATTCCAAATGACTGTTGAACCTTCTTCTGTTTGAGTGAACTTCCAACTTTCCCCTTTGTTTATGAAGAAGCTTCTAGTGAAGGATTACAGGCTTGTCCTGGCTCATCTCTTAGTTCGCCTGCCAGAGGCCAGGGATCTCCATTGATGCACCCCGCTTTCCTTCCTCTCCTTTCTGTCCTTCTCACCTCATCCTCATCTTTATAAAATGTTACTAACATAATTTTCTTTATACTTCTATCTCTTCCCTATTCGTGGTATTCTGTGTGACTTCACGTTTCAGTTTGTGTCAGAGATGTTTGTGAGGACACTGTGAACAAAAGCTCGAACGCAGGAAGATTGTCTTTTACTGCCGGCAGGGGGCGCATATTTCATGAAGCCATTTCATGTGCGCTTCTTCGACCGACGTCCAACCTCTGCAGCCCTCTACTAAACTATTTATTGAGAGTATATACAAATTTGAAGTGCTACAGTAGTAAAACATAGTCTTCTTGATTTGAATACCACGCCCCTGGTACAAGCACCAACATCCATAAACCAATAGAACGTCGACACTTTACTGGGTTGTCTATGCATGAACTGATAGATTTGTAACCTGGCTAATGACCTCTTCCTGTGAAGAAGTTTACCAAGTCGTAAATTAGTCCAAGGCCAGATTTCCTACCTTAGGATGACGGTTTAACAGGCTGTGTCTGCTCTCCTCGGATTCACCCCAGATTTTATATGCTTCCATTGTGGGCCTTGTGTTCGACCAACTGAGCATACAACAGCATGAAACTTTTAAATATGATATCATCTATTCTGTCTATTCTCTATCAGTTTGTTATCATCTTGAAAGGAAGGTGTTGTTGCCATCTTGGGGCGATGATATCTGCCTTCCATCTGCTGAGCTAAAAGTCTGCCAAGACCTTTTGCTTCTGGAATAGCTTGATGGATTTCTTGTGAGGTGTCTGCCTCATAAGACCTTGAGAAAAATCACCAAAAGGTATCTGCCAAATTTCACCGTGCGGAAGCTCGGATCTGAAAATCGTCTGACCCATGAAAAGGTAATCCTGCGTTCATATTATTTCAAGATGGCAGCCCTTGGTCAAATCCTCAATTATTCGCACAAGGCGAGTTAGCTTCTGAACTCGTAAGAATATAAAGAACATCCCCTCTGGACCTTTGAGATTGAAGGTCTTGTTCTCTGTATGGTGTCGCGGATAAGCAGCAACTGCTCTGGTCGTTCCACCCTTGCTTCCATTTTGCTGCATACAT